>NW_005871455.1:483816-516430 GCF_000147115.1 Myotis lucifugus | reverse complement strand
TAAAAATAAAACTCCATACGTTAAGGATTTTGATCTGACCGACCAAATTAAAGCAGATAAATAATAAGAAGAAACATAAGGAAGTGGACATTTTAAATCTCAGAGATAAAGATTAATTTCATAGGGATTCAAATTCTTTAAAAAGCTAAAAATAATCACATGAAGAAGTACAAAAAAATAGGTTGAGATTCACATTCAAGAACATTAAGCACGGTAGTGATGTCTACAGAATTTTGAGGAAAATTATTGCCAACAATAATTCCATACCAACCCTCTTATCTGTCATTCTTTCCTGGTCATAATGAAGAAAGAAAATACATGCATCAATACATACTTAAATAAATTAATGAAGATATTGTGAAGCAAAAACTAAGATATATATTTATCACATACATTTTTTTTCTGAAAACCAAAACCAAAACATACAACCTGTTCTAGTTATCCATGTCTATGTTGTAAATTAATGGATTAAAAGGGCTCCCTGTGTAGTCACCACTCATGTGGTTGTAATCAAGCTTCAGCAGCACTATAGTTATCTGAAGGCATGTCTCAGCTAGATGTCCACAATGGTTCACTGACATGGTTGGCATTTTATGCTTCCTGTCAGCTCTGGGCTCATCTGACTGTCAATCACAGAAGCTACACATGACCTCATCATGTGGCTTGACTTCCTGCAACTTGGTATCTCATTCAAACATGTGAAATGAGAATATCACAAGACAAAGTGTCAGAGAATGAATGTTCTAACAGATTAAGGCAGGAGCAATAAGGCTTTTTCTGAAGTAGTATTGGAAGTCACCCATCATTAACTCTACCACTTTCTGAGAAGTCAAGAAAGTCATTAAGGCCATCACAGGTTCAAAGAAAAATACATTAAATCCTATTTATCCATGTGTGAAATGCCAAATAATTTCTCAATTATTCTCTCTCATTGTTGATGTTTCTCTCCCTCTCCCTTCTTCTCTGAAATCAATGAAAATATATATATATGTATATATTAAATGAAATACCCAATAATTTGAAGCTATTTTAATCCATACACAGTATTGAGAAATGACTGAAACTTACCACACATAAATTAAAACAAAGCAACTATAAGCACAAAATTTGGGTAATCTAAACGGAAATTAAGGCAATAATCACACACTATTTAGGGAAGAGCAACTATGTCAACAATACATCTCAAAACTTGGAGAGGTTGCTAAAGTAATATTTAAAAAATAGATAAATAGCTTTAATTTACTTCATTTTTAAAAGGAAAAATAAATGAATCAAACAAACAAGTGGAACTACACAAACCAAAAAGTTTCTACACAACAAAGGGAACAACAAATGAAAAAGCAATCTACAGAATAAGAAAAAACATTTGTAAATTATATATATGATAAAGGGCTAATATCCAAGGTATAAAAGGAACAACTCAAGAGCAAAAACAAACAAAAAAAATACAAAATTACCCAATTACAAATGGCCAGTAGGTACATGCAAAGATGCTTAACATCACTAATCATCAAGGAATTGAAAATCAAAACCACAATGAGATATCATCTTGCACCTGTTAGAATGGCTATCATCAAAAAGTTAAAATATACCTAGAGTTGGCAAGGATGTGCAGAAAAGGAAACCCTACACACTACTGCTGGGAATGACATTATGTAAAACAACATAGAGGTTCATCAAAAACTTCAAAATAGAACCACCATATAGTCCAGCTATCTCACTTCTGGGTATATATCTAAAAAAATAAAATCACTGTCTCAAAGAGATAGCTGCTTCCCATGTTCACTGCGGCACTATTCACAGTAGGCAAAATATGGAAACAAGTTAAGTATCCATCTACAGATGAATGGATAAAGAAGATGCTATAAAAAAACAAACAAAAAAAAACAAAAAAAAGAAGATGCTATATACATTGTGTGTGCATGAACACACAATGGGATATTATTCAGCCATGATAAAGAACGCAATCCTGCCATTTGTGATAACACAGATGAACCTGGAGGGCATTAGGCTAAGAGACAGCCACATACAGGAAAACATATCAAAATAAAATGTCAAGAAGTGGGGATCTCACCAAATACCTCAACTGCCAGTACCTTAATCTTGAACTTTTCAGCCTTCGGAATGGTGAGAAATAAATATTCGCTGTTTAAGCCAAACAGACAAAAAACCTCCAACTCTTAATAACAGAGATCAAAATAGTGGTTACCAGGGGCTGGAAGGTGAGGGAAAGGAGAGCTATTAGTCAAAGAGTGCAAACTTTCAGTTATCTATAATAATAAAAGTATAATATATAAATCGACTGAACGGCTAAACAGCAAAACGACCATCCGGATGAAGCCGGGGCTGTGAGGGCCGAGCCCCTTGCAGGAATTTCATGCATTGGGCCTCTAGTAAGATAAATAAATTCCAAAAACCTAGTAATATACCACATGGTGGAATAATGTATTTATACTTAAAATTTGCTAAGAGAATAGATATCAAGTGTTCTAGCAAAGAAATTGTAACTGTGAGGTGATGCATCTGTTAATTAGCTTAATTGTGGTAATTATTTCATGATGTAAACATATATCAAAACATCAAGTTGAACAACCTAAATATATAAAATTTTTATTTGTCAATCATACCTCAATAAAACTAGGGGGAGGGGGAGAAAGATATAGAAAAGTTTCCTTCAAAATGAAAGTCAAATCCAAAAAAGAGAAAATTAGCTCTGCAAAACATCTGTAGAACTGAATAGTTTTACCAGTCTCTCCATTTTTTTTCAAACATTAATTTCTATGCCATATGGAGTGTTCCAGGGAAAGAGTAATACAAAAGTCTCCAATATCACTTTATGAATATCATAACTATACCAAGTCCTGATAGAACTTATAGACAAAGTATTGCTTATAATTGAATATATATATTACATATATATGTATGTAAACATTTTCAGGAAAATAGACACCAGCACAAAGAACCAATCATCAGTGGTAGAGTACACATTAATTTGAATTATACAACATAAATATGTTTTTCTCTACAGTGCAATTTCTCCACTCTTGAATTTTAGTCTAAGGAATAAATCAGAGATGCCCTCAATTATTAAATAAAAATATTTTATCATGTAGTTATAATAATTACAATACATTAACAATAAAATGGAGATAATCAAGATATCCTGCCGGGTAAATTCCACATTGTCTACAATGAGCCTGTTTTGATTAGAAACATTAGAAATAATTAGGTAAATTATATATTAGAAAATATGTAATTTTTTATAATTAGGAAAAAGCATTAAAATATTTTAATATTTTCAGTTTCAGTTATAATTACTTTATACTCAAGGGAAAATGATGTTAATAGGTAGAAAATGGGAATTGTCTCCTAATTATAATACATTTATTGAAAACTTGTTTTGGTTTTCCTGGAAAAAATTATATAATACATTAATATTTCCAAAAGTAAGGCAGCTGACTCACTGCAGACTACTTTAGATATCTGGAGCAAAAAATAAACTAATATAGAGGATATTTGTCCAAAAAGCCTTGAACTTTCTTCACTCTGCTCTTTGCTCAAACTGCACTGTGTATCTTCCCCCTTATATCTACTTATCAAAATTGCACCTATCATATTCATGAAACACTTGGCACTACTTTTCATATACTGCTCTAGGTTATAGCTATTTGTGAAGATATTTCATCGTACTTTCTTAGAAGACAAGCAGCCTCTTCTATTCCTCAGTGTGCCTTTCCTAGCAACATACACCACAGTGACTGGCATTTAGCAAGGTCTTGTTAAATATGTAACAAATAATTATTGACTAAATTGAGTCTTTTGTCAGGATCTTAGATTTTCTTTTTTTTAATTTTTATATCCATTTTCTAAGGTCTTTAGGTAACTCAGTAAATCCACTGCAATACAAGGATTAGAATTTGTGGAGACAAGAGCCTGTCACAGATATAGCTAAATCATACCGCACCATCGATAGGTGTTATACTAGAGGCCTGATGCACGAAATTCGTGCAAGAGTAGGTCTTCCTTCCCTCCGACTGCCGGCACTGGCTTCCCTCTAGCACCCGGGACCAGGCTTCCTGCCCTGCCCTGGCTTCACCTGGAAGTTGTCCAGTATAATTAGCATATTATGCTTTTATTTTTATAGATTTACTCTGTGTTTCTCTTTGCCTATTTCCCACTCTACGTACTCTGTTTATGTTCTGCCACTGGGAATCACTATCAAGAAATTTAAATTTTAAAGAAAAAATATTTTTCTATTATGTTTGTGTTTTGGCGACAGTTCTGATAAGATTGGACCATTGAGCATTAGCAGCAGGAACTCAGCAGCATCAGTGTTTGGGGCTGTGCTTGTAGTGCCAGCTAGTTGTGGGTTTCCATTGGCTTTTGGTGATTCTGGCAGAAGCACTGGTAGTTTCATCAGTGGCATGGCATTTCTTTTGAATACTATCTCATTGTCAATGTAGAAACCTGTCTTTGTCAGTTTGGGTTGCTATAACAAGATACTATAGACTGGATGGTTTATTTAAAACACACACACACACACACACACACACACACACACAAATTTATTTCTTATAATTCTGGAGGCTAGGAAGTTCAAGATCCAGGCTCTGGCAGATTTGGTGTCCAGTGAGAACCCACTTCCTGATTCATAGAAAGCTGTCCTTTTTCTGAGTCCTCACATGACCGAAGGGGCAATGGAGCTCTCTGTTGTCTCTTTTTTAAGGGCAACTAATTCCATTTATAAGGGCTCCTCCCAATAGGCCCCATGTCCAAATACTATATTAGAGATTAGGTTTCAGCATATGAATTTTGGAGGGGGGGCACAGACATTTAGTCTGAGCAAAACATAAGATCTGGGATGTCAAAAAGTAGGCAATGCCAAGAAAAAATAATAATGACTCACACAAACTTGGTTAGTACAATACTGTCATTTATGTCCATCAACAGGCTAAGCAGGAAGTGACCTCTTGGATCTGAGGAGGAGTGACAAATACATACTACCTAATTGGGGTCAGCGAGTCTCTCTCCATCTCCTCCACCACTTACTAAGAATTGGAATGTCTCTGACCTTTGCCAGCAAGATATCGTCTAGTCTGCCCTGAGAAGTTGCTGTTACCTCACAGCAGACAGAGTTCTCCATAAACAAAATGACTCAGTGTTTTCCAGAGATATGCAGGGAGACCAATTTTCAGAAATGTATAATAAACTGGACTTACTGCTAAAATTATTTGGGGGTTTGGAGTATATCAACCAAGGGTATTAATAAAGTTTTATGGTTACTTTAATAGACTTTTTTTTCCAAATACAAACAGCATGTTTACCTTACCTGTTGTTTTTTTGATAAAGACATTTCTTTCTTTTTTTTTCAGAAAATAATTCTCAAAAACAAGATGTTCAAATATAAGCTTCACATAAATATATTTGTAGCATTTCTTAATAAGAACATGTTTATAATTTGACAGTGCCGAGCAAATACAGTCTGTCAAAACAAGTTTACTTTGGGGGGAGGTGAAGCAAATAATTTGCATAATGCTCATATCACATGATAGTTCCCAACACAGGAGTCGAGCTTCAACAGTGTCACTGGGGAGTGGGCCCTCTTGAGACCATCTGCTCTCTCGTTCTCCTCCCATCAGAAAGGCTGAAAGCTGCCTTCTGCAGATGCCCACCTCTGGGCTGCCTCTCAGACAGCCTCTCCACTCGTTTAGCCCCGCCATCACTTTTATACTTAAATCCTTGTCTTAACTTCTCTCAGCTGTTTGACCTTAGAAGAGATCTGTCCTTTCCTTCTTTCCATTTCTTTTCCTTTTTATTGAACTATGATATACATATTATTTGTATGAAATATCTCACAGATTTTAAATTCTTCTCAGTGATAACATGTAGGAAATAAGCAAAATCAAATTAATATGAGATGATTGAAAAGTTTGATAGACAATAAATTGAATATATTGAGCTAAATAATATGAGACTTTCCCATGAATTAGACACCGAGATAAGCATCTTTACTATTATCTCTAAGATGGTGATACTCAGAGAATGCTTATTTTACATGTATTAATACTGAGAAATAAATAGGCTAAGCAATTTCCCCAAACTCACACACTCGGTAAGTTACATAACCAAAACTCAAATTTTTCATATTTACTCATGTGTATGTGTCTTCATTGTCATAAATATTAATATACAATGAACAAGAGCTATTGATAAATGCATATGTATTGGTGAATAAATATTAAATGCATGTTATCAGACACATGGGCTGAATGCATTACATCCATTCTTGAAGAAAAAAATCTGAACATAGCAACAGTCTTATATTACCTTTCACATAGGGCAAAGCAAAGTCATAGTTGCTCTGACCTCAGTCTTATTCTGATAAATATATTTTCTTCAGAATTTTGTTAGCAATAGAAAAAAAATATTTATCAAATTAACATTCCCTAAAGATAACTGAGGGCATCTCATATTTGACTCAAAATGGGGACTAATATATTCTTAGAATTTTATTTCACTGCAATATAAGTCCTCAAAAAGGTAGTTTTCAGACCCCTGAGGTTTCCTGTAACACTTTGAGAATGTCTGCAAGGTTAAAATTCTTTTTACTGACATCACATTACCTTTCCTCTATGCCTTTTTCACTGTGTAACATTTTCAAGGATGATGTAACAGCAATGGTGGAAACACTTGCTGGTAAATTCCCCCCCAAAAAGTCAATGGCCCTGAAACATACTAGTATCATCCTATTTTTCATCACTATAAAGATGTAAAAAAAAAAATCAGTTTCACTTAAGATTGTCCTTGAAGATGCAATAAAATTTGTTTTATTAAATGTTAATGTTTCAGCACATGGCTTTATATTTTGTATGACAAAATGAGAAATGTGCTTAAATCATTTCTGCTATATAATGAAGTATGATTAGTAATTCAAGGAAAAACACTTGTGCAACTGACTGTGTATGCTACCAGCTGGAATAGCTGCTTTTTAAAATAAAGTCAATTTGCCGAAACCGGTTTGGCTCAGTGGATAGAGAGTCAGCCTGCGGACTGAGAGGTCCCGGGTTCGATTCCGGTCAAGGGCATGTACCTGGGTTGCAGGCACATCCTCGGTGGGGGATGTGCAAGAGGCAGCTGATCGATGTTTCTAACTCTCTCTATCTCTCTCCCTTCCTCTCTGTGAAAAATCAATAAAATATATTTTAAAAAAATAAAATAAAATAAAGTCAATTTTACTTGGATAAAAAACAATGAACAGACAACCTTTGGTTAATCAGACTTGAATATTTGACACACATTTTCTCAACAATGAACAAAAGCATGTAACTTCAAGGAAAATATCTGACAGTATTTTTGTCAATGATAGAATCTGGGCCTTCAAGTGAAAATTAGAATTTTGAAAAACTTGTATTAGTCCCTGAGGGCTTGAAAGCTTCCAGATACTTAAATACTTTACTGACAAGATTGGCTGTAATGTTAAAAATATGGCTTTTTGTTGTTGCGTAATGAAATGTGTCAAACATTTAGATCTGCATAACTCAGTGAACCGATATTTGTCAAATGCCTGTTATAAAAATCATGTTTGAATAAAAGATCCATGCAAAGTGCAAGACAGACCAATCAATTTATTGAGTAAAATCAGTGCACTGATGGTTTTAGATTGCTGACTTTTGCTGTATCAAACAATTATGACATTTCCATAATTATCACATCTCTAAATAAGTATCTGTTTGAGCCTGGATTTTTCTTTATTTACCGCAAACCAAGACAATATATTTCTACAGATTGAATGTAGAAGCAAATATGAGATAGCTACTGTCTTCTATTAAGCCAGTCATGACAGAGATTTAAATGTACTTAATACAGTGCCCGTCTCACTAAAATTTTTGGTTGGGAAACTTATTTTTTTATTCAAAAAATATTTATGTTAGAATGTAATATTTTATCAGTAAATATTTTCCTCAGTTTTAATATCTAGTATGATAAATATGGATATAGCCCATATGAATAACATCTCCTTAGAGTCCTCAATAATTTTTAAACAGTTTAAAGGGGCGTTGTTTCACCACCTCAGGAGGTTCCTGGGTGAAATTTGCAACTGGCTGGGAACCTGGGCAGGAGAGACAGAACAAAGAGGGAAACCACCCCAGACTGGTAGGTGGCAGTGTCAACAAGCAAGGAAACTTACCTAAAAGTCCTGTTTTCAGTTCAGCGAGACAAGTAATCACACCAACAGCGCTGGCCAGAAGCTTAAACGCTTATACAGAGGCTTATCATGGGCTTCAGTCCCGAGTACACCCAGGTGGGCTCGGGATCACCTCACTCTCTCGAGATTCCGCCCTTGAACCGGCCCCAGCTGTGGGGATGGACCGTCCTTTCCAAGGACAAGGAGGGTGGGGAGCTCCAGACTGTGGGGTTCAGCCTGGGGGTCAACCAGCCTTCCATCCTCTCCAGGAGCAACTCCAACAAAGGTTCCTGAGACCAACGAGATGGAGAATGCTTTACTAAACATTTTAAAATAAACGTATTAGATTATAAAATTAATGGGGGCCAAGATCAGACGTTTCCCTCCGTCTGGTTAGTGTCGTTATTCTTGGGAGAATAACACTCTATGTGTCTTTGCTAAATAACAGAGCCATAGTCCCTCTCTCCACGGGCGGAATGACATGAGTGACCACTGCTGGCTCACTGAAAGGTAACAAGTAAAATGAGTTTCACGTGGCTTCAAGGAACCGGTAACATCGAAATCAGGAATGTTTATTTTCCTGTGGAACTTGGGCCTATCTCTGTTTAGGCTCATCTTCTAGTCTAGCCCCTTGCTATTTCTATTTTCCCCTATTTATAACATTGACCTGTTACTTTTAAATTTTTATCTGTAGGAATTCTCTCCCTTCTTCCTTCTCCCCTATCCCCACCATACTACCCTTTTCTTCAACCTTATTGAAATATTGGTGGACTCATTTTAAAATGACTTATGTTCACCACCAGGCTCTTAAGATAATATTTTGAACAATCAAGAGATAATACTCTTCTCAGCCTAATTTACAATAGGACAATATGCAATAAGAAGTTGGATTAAAAATGCATTCATGTAATAAAATCCAATGTGACCATTAAATCTTTATAGTCAAAGATAAAAAACTAATGTATTATTTGCATGATACGCAAGTTGAAAAATGGCATAAATATTCAGAGTATGCATACATTAAAAAGACACTGGAAAGTGAAGAAAATACACTAAAATATGGTGATCTGTGGCTTTAATACTTACAAATGTGACACATCTGTTGCTTTTCAGATCTGGATGAAAAATGATAAATACTTCTAAAAGAGAGCAACACACATAAGAGGATATTTCACTGCTCAATTAGCTCTGAGGCAGTGTTCTAATCTGAAATAAAAACTGGAAAGCTAGTCCCTTACGATGTCAGAGTTCTAGACTTACAGTGTGCAAGCTAAAATCATTTCTCTGTAAGTTCCATCTATATTTAATGGAAAAATGGTGCTCCAAACCACCAGCTTCAAATCAGAAATGCTCGTTGCTATGTGTTGGCTAGTGTTTCTAAGTTTTCATATGTCACTTGTTCTTTATGCCTAGTGACACAAAGGATATTTTTTTCTTTTCAATATTCAGAGATTTGGCTAGAATATGTATATTCTTCATTCTGAATTGTTATTTTCAGGTCCAGAGTGTGGTCTTTCAATATGTGCTTTCAATCTGTAGTATTTCAGGGAAGTTTATTTTTTTTGAATTATCAGATTTAGTATTAACTCTCTGCTTTGAATTTTTTCTTTAAGTCCCCCTTTTAACTCTATATTATCTATATTCAATATTTCACTTTCTAATTACTTATATCTCCAGATTCTTGATTTTTAAATATATTTTCCTTTATATCTTTGTTTCTCTTAAGGCATTGGCATTTTTGCTGTTGTTATATTATTTCACTCCTCTATTGCTTCTATTTCAATTTTCATTCATGAAATAAATGTCCCTTTATTTCTAAACATTTCCTTGGTTCTCTCTATGGCCCCTTTTTATATCTGTTTTTCTGCGCCTTATTAGTTTTGATTCCAATCAAAGGAATTTCTCCTCAGTGTCAGGACCTGAAGGGAGCTCAGTTTAAGCAATTTTAAGGATTCGGTGCTCCAGCCCTGTTATATCACCTCACACCCGCCCTCTAACAGGGTGGGAGAAACCCTCTCAGTGGAAACTGCAATTATCAAATCCACCTGTCATGTTTTAAAACCAACTAATGTCTATTGCCTATTTTAGGCTTCTCCCATTGTCAGGTGTGTCGAATGTTAGCTTGCTTCTTCCTGCAAAGGCTGATAACATTGCATCTTGCTGCCACTCAATTTTGGGTTTTATACTTAGTTTCTCTGGTTTGATTATATGTGAAGATTCAGAAAGTCTCAATAACAATGCGGCCACTCCCAATTTCCCCAAATCTGCTACATGTACTCTACATTAACAGCTACTTGAAAAATAAAGTTTTAAACCCTGGCCCTTACACGGGATATTTCTTTTTATAGACACAACATATGGAAATAATTATTTTATTCAAAATTCTTCCAATCATATTCAATTAATTTCATATAATTTCTGTTGTACCCAAAGTAAAAGTATTCTTTCCATGATATAAAATGAGTTTGAACTATCTTAGAAATGGATCCTATGTTCATCTTTCCTTTTGTAAATAATATAAAGAATTAGTGTGAACATATTCCAAAGTTAAGTATGATATATACATTTTCCATCTAAAGTTTATGGATGCTGCCAAGCTCTATGGAAGTTTTATCTAGGTGAAAAACTTATATACAGAACAATAATGTGTTCTCATAGAACAAGGGAGAGAGAGAGAAAAACATGACTGATAATGGTTTCAAGTTTTCTAGTGACTCATTCTCTGCTACTCAGATCCTTTTATTAGTGAGATGGCTGTCCTGGTGTTTGGGTTCACACAAAATTTGTAAAGTCCATGTCACTTAGCTTCCCTTGATGAGCAGAAATAGAGAAATATTCACAATGAAAGAAATGTTATAACATTGGGTGCAGGGTAGAGGGGGTCAATGGGAAAAACAAAAACCAACAAAGGGGTCATCTGTAATACTTTCAACAATAAATATAAATTTCAAAAATGTTATAACATCATTTCTAATAAGCTCTTTACAAGTTAATGGCTGTGTATAGTCTACTTATGTCAACTTCTTTTTCCCAGGAACTAGGTTGAATTTCAGGAGATAGAACTAGACAAGCAACAGATCAGAAATAGGGTAGACCAAACTAAAACAATGGAACTATTAGTCTTAATGGTAAGGTTGATTATCAGAAGTTCAAGACAGTCATTCAGGAACCTGATAATGAAACCAATTGCTCAAAACAGTGGGATGAAAAGAAAAAACATTATGATTAATAAGACTTGCTGATAACGGATGGACAGGAAAGTGTATTTCTGTAAAAAAGAGTGTGATGTTCAATCATGCTTGATTTCTTCAAAATGGCATGTTTACTTCTGTGAGATGAATCAAACCACTCATAAAATCAATTTTGAACCCCCCAGCTCCATTTGTATATTGTTTGTGTTAAATGTGTTCTGAACCTATGAGTATTAATGTGTTTAAATCACATCTTTTTATCAAAAATATTCTCTACCTGATGTCTCTACACAATAGATATCTTGATTCAGGACTTCTGCCAAGATGATTTCAGGATCATCCTGAAATCCAGTCTTGACCTTGTTATACAAGTGAGTTTTAAAATAGAACTTGCTCACCCTAACTGGTTTGGTTCAGTGGATAGAGTGTTGGCCTGTGGACTGAAGGGTCCCAGGTTCGATTCCGGTCAAGGGTATGTACCTTGGTTGCAGGCACATCCCCAGTAGGGGGTGTGCAGGAAGCAGCTGATCAATGTTTCTAACTCTCTATCCCTCTCTTCCTCTCTGTAAAAAATCAATAAAATATATTTTTTTAAAATATAGAACTTGCTCACAGACGTGCAAAGGCAGAACATTGTTTAAGCTGTGCCTGAGTATGGCCCAGGCAGTAAAGGCTAAAGTTGTAATTGCATGTTTGTATTTCTTCTTATCATAATACCATTGTCTGCATTTACTTAGGTTTTATTTAGGCTAAACCTGCATTGTGCTGTAATTGTGTCAATATTCTTGATACTTTCCAATCTTCCAAGAATGTCATTTACATCCTGATAGTTATCACAGCTTTTAACCTGAGTAATCTAATACTATGTTTTTTTCTTTTTCTTCTTTGAAAATCAAATGATATAAGAATCTTTAGGAATATTCTGAAGACGCTGTGTCATTGGCATGATAATCTGATAGAAAACATTAATTCAAATCAGTTTTTGACTATCATCCCTCAAATATCATGTGGGAAGACATAATATTCTGATAATCTTTATTTAGTGCCATTCTTCATTGTTATTTGTGCCAGTGCCTCGTTCAGGGCCTAGCTGTCAACAATAAATGAATTACTCCCCAGCTAGTAAGTCACAGAACTCTCCTGAGTTTCTTAGAGAAACAAAGCAAAATGATGAATCTGTAGCCCTAAGAGGTTTATTCATAAATATCCATTTTGTTTAAGGCACTTGGGTCTACTCAATGGAAGATCAGTTTTCTTCCACAAGCCACTAGAACAGTGTTTATCTGGAAAGAAATGCAAATGAAATAATGTTTATTTTCTGATTTCCATAAAATGTCAGGATTTCCTTATGAAATTAACAGTATGGAGATAATTTTTTTGGACTTGTTTGAATGGGTATTTAAAGTGAGAACAGACTTTTAAAAATCAGAACAGAGGAAATAGTCCCCTCCCTCAACAAAAATTAAGTGATCATTGATTTTCTTTCTTTCAGCTTTTTTCCAACTTGAAGAAACATTCCCAGATTTTCTGGGAGAGGAATAGCTCTAATTCATATTTGAAGTGAGAAATCGAGAAAGCACTGGTAGTCAGGGACATATATTTTAAGTGACTCAGATAATAGTTGCAGTAAGTGCCTTTTTCTTCAGAGATTCAAGCCCAGACTGGGAGCCTTTTCTCATTGACAATGTCTGAACTCTTAAGGGAAATATATTCTGTCACTGTGAACTTATTCCTAAGTGGGGTAAAATTCTCTGTCTAGCATTCAGCTGCTTAAAATTCAGTTGACTAGATACAATATTTTATGATTGCAAAGCATAAATCATGTCAGAGAGGAAGCCCTAGGTATTACTGTATTAACCATTTTCTAAATTTTTAGGGATGAGAGACTTGTGGGAAAACTTACAGAAGATATCTTTAAAAATAGTTTCTTCTAAATCCATGCTCTCTATGTGTCTGAATACTTAGAAATAGCCAGCTTTATAATATAAAGAATATTTGAATTAATTTGTGTGTTATATAGCCTAGTGGCAATCCACTGTAACTAGTTTTATCCTGAGTACTTTTTCCCAAGAATGTTTAACTGAATTAAAATCAATGCATTATTCATTAAGTGGTGTTTTTAAATCTCACATATTAATATTTTATTTCAACTTAGGTTAAAATTAATATTTTATTTGCCTCAGTCAAAAAGGTTACCAAGCAAGGAAACAGAATCACATGTGACTTGTATTGTACATTTTGAAAGTACTCTAAAGAATGAGGAACACGGCCCTAACCAGTTTGGCTCAGTGGATAGAGCGTCAGCCTGTGGACTCAAGGGCCCCAGGTTCGATTCTGGTCAAGGGCACGTACCTTAGTTGCAGGCACATCCCCAGTGGGGAGTGTGCAGGAGGCAGCTGATCGATGTTTCTCTCTCATCGATGTTTCTAACTCTCTATCCCTCTCCCTTCCTCTCTGTAAAAAATATATTTTAAAAGAAGAAGAATGAGGTACACGTATTAATCAAGGACAAAGAAACCCCAGCTTTGGACCCTTGCTAATATATAGTTGTGTAGATTTTAGTTTCTATTGTCTGTGCGCAGAATATACTTTGTTGGGTGGAATAATATTGATGCGATAGTAGTTTTGTCCTTACATAAAAAAGTATTTTATATTTGCAGAATTCTTATTTGTTTGATTTCACCTCATAAGGTGAGTGACAAAAGCTATTATTTTCATAACGAAAAGGCCACTGTCAGCTTTACCTCAAGGTCAGTGTGCTTTATTCATGGTCACTGGGGTTTAAGTTTCCATTATTGCATCTGTCTTAGAATATAACTGAGGGAGGCATTATAGAATTGAAATCCCCAAATTCAGTTAACCACTTGTAATTCATGCTGTATCAATTCATGTCTTTGGAGTATAGAAATGACATTCTGGGTTTGCCAAACACATTAATGTATGCCAAGACATTTTATTGGGCTCTTGAGAAAGTCATATTAATTAGCACATGGGTTGGCCCCCATGGAGTTTACCTGTTGTGGGTTCACACACTGGCTAAATATTGGAATCATCTGAGGAGCTTATAAAAATTACTGATGACCATCTATTAACAAGAACAATGATTTTTGTGCATGAAAGCTGCATTGGAGAACTACTGGTCTAGAGTGTCTTAAACTTTAGTGCACACATGAGTCACTTGAGGATATGTTTAAAATGGGAAATCTGAGTTTGTAGGTCTGGGGTGTCCCCTGATAGTCTTCATTTCTAACAAACTGCCAGTTGATGTTAGTTAAAAAGAAAATAAAAAAGGTCAGGAATATAAATACATATAAATTAATGCCCCAGGTTCTCATTCCAAATAATTACAAGGAAACCTACATCAAATGTAATTGTGTCCTTACCAATTAAATTTAAAAGTTATAAACAGGAACTTCCTTATTGTACAGTAATGATAATTGACATCAGAATTAAAGGCCAAAAAATAAAGTTGAAAAATAAGAAGGTAGAAGGTAAAACACATTTTTTTTAAATATTGGGACTTTATCTGAAACAATAACAACAACAAACACAAGTTGAATTAACAATTATTTTTAGTACAAATAAACTCAAAATTATAACTAGGCACTCACCTATCTTTAAATGCAAACACTAAACTAAGAATAGATTTTTTGGGTAGTATTTCTTTGACAAAATTTATGATAGTATAATGATAGAATGGTAAATTTGTATCATTAATTTTTACAGCTTCATATCAATTTGATCAATACTGCAAAATTATTTCACAATTCTATCAGTGAATTTCTTTGACTTTTTGATAGCCAACCCATCTATATTAATAAAAGGGTAATATGCTAATTAGACTGGACATCTTCTGGACATCCTTCTGTACAAAGCCACAGTGGCAGGGCCAAGGCAGAGGCAGTTAGGGGTGATCAGTCCAGCAGGGGAGAGCAGTTAGGGGGATCAGGCCAGGAGTTAGGGGGTCAGGCTGGCAGGGGAGAGCAGTTAGGGAGATCGAGCAGGTAGGCAGAGGTGGTTAGGAGCAATCAGGCAGGCAGGGAAGCAGTTAGGGGCATCAGGCAGGCATGCAGAGTGGTTAGGGGGATCAGGCAGGCAAGTGGGTAAGCAGTTAGAAGCCAGCGGTCCCAGATTGTGAGAGGGCTTGTGAGAGGGATGTGTAGATTTTAGTTTCTATTGTCTGTGGACAGAATATACTTTGATCCCTGTGGGATCGGGATGTCAGTTGGACATCCCCTGAGGGGTCCCGGATTGGAAAGGTTGCAGGCTGGGCTGAGGGACACCCCCTCCCATGCACAAATTTCATGCACCGGGCCTCTAGTCTATATATGTAAAAGCCTAAGTGACCAAACGACCGAACAACCAGTTGGCTGGTCACTATGACATACACTGATCAGCAGACGCTCAATGCAGTAGCTGCCCCCTGGTGGTCAGTGTGCTCCCACAGTGGGAGCGCCGCTCAGCTGACTGACTGGTGCCAGATGCTGGGCTTATGGCTGGCAAGTGCAGCTGTGGCTGCACAAACCTCTCCTGTAGGGCACCCAGCCCGGGCTCTGGCTCCTCCTTGGCCGCCTGCCGCTTTGTGCTCTACTACATCCCCAGGGGGTCCTGGATTGTGAGAGGGCGCAGGCCAGGCTGAGGGACACCACCAGTGCACGAATCCGTGCACCGGGCCTCTAGTATTCTTTTGAAAATATATCCTCTTTTATATTCATTTTTTTCTACTTCAACTTTATTTGGTCTTATCATCAACTTTTCATTTGCCAAAAATCTCTGTTCTCTGAAACCATCTGAATAAATTTCTAAATATTCCAAAACTTTTTTAGGTATTTGCAATGTCATTGTACAGCTGTTTTCTTCTGTTGGTTTACTCTCTACCCCCATCCACTCCACTTCTACAGTTTATCTAAATCAAATAGAAATTGACCTACATGCAAATTATTTAGAAAGTGAGTATATTTCAATGTTAAGTGAAAGGAGAAATGACTGAAAAGTGGTTCATTTCATAAGTGTTCAGTTTTTAGTAAATATTTTAGTGTTATGACTTTTATTTCATCTGCACTGGTACTACTTACATATGGTCATTTATGTCATGAAGGCTTTTCTGCTCTAGAGTTCCTTTATTCACATCAATCATTAACCTAACTGCACTGTGACTCTACTTAAAACATTGAACCATGTGGGTAGAACCAGTGCCTTAAGACTCTGCCAGGTAATAGAATCTTGAGGGCAAAAAAAGAAGAGGATCTTGATGGCCCAATCCAAACATTTTTGCTTCTACTTCATCCACATACCCTGTGTTTGCTCTCCTTACAAATCTTTGCCGGTGCCTTTGCAACTGGGTAAGCTCTGACCTATGTTTGGTGGATTCACACTTGCTCTAACAGTGCAGGGATGCTTCTAAAGGTGACTTCTGTCACAAGGTGAGAGAAATGTGATAGCCCACTGGTCGGCAAACTGCGGCTTGTGAGCCACATGCAGCTCTTTGGCCCCTTGAGTGTGGCCACGAAGTTTCTGCACGCCCGCATGTGGTATTTTGTGGAAGAGCCACACTCAAGGGGCTGCAGTTTGCCAACCACTGTGATAGCCAATCCCCAATGCAATCAGCTAGGCTTCCTGACACCTCTCCACCTGCATGTTTGCATAACTGACCCCTGCCAGGGGCTGCTTACCTTTGTAAAGGCTGCAGGTCATTGACGCTGCAGTTCATCCATCTCTGGACTAAAATATGTGTACTTTTCCAGCTAGCCCTCTATGCTATACATTCCATTTCATGATCTCATGCATGTTCATAGCTTCAGAACATTGACCTATAGTCTCTAAATATCTTAAATTTCTCGTTGAATCTGAAAGAGAATAAGGTCTAAAAAGTAGCTACATTGTTTTTGCTGTTTATAAATGCTTTTCTGGAAAAATGTACTTAGCTACAAATCTCATATTCTCTTCTTTGTTCTGGCTTTTGAAAATTATGTTCAATATATGTTTGTGTAACCCTGGTTTAAATTTTAGAAGAGGTTTGTTAGTATGAAAAACTAGCAATATTAAGAAATATCCCAGATATTTTAAGTTTCATAATGGTCTTGGTTTTTACTATTTTAAATAAACAGGAGGTTGTTGTTTTTCTAATTATGCTAAACATTTCCCTGCATCTTTATTTCCACAAAATATCAACATCATAGTATACATTTGGAAAGTAATAAATCAATTCTAGAATTTCAGAACAGTATTATCTTCATCTTAAAATGCAATAATAAAAATAAACTTTTCTGGAAAGAGAAAAAAAGACTAGCAATTATCTATAGCCTTGTTTAGCCATAGAGCTCAATTTTATAATGTAACAGGGGTATGTACTACGTAAGTAGCATTTTAATAAACCTTTACTAAAAGAATTATATGCATTCACGTGCAAAAACATTATGCAATGTTAAACTATTGTTTACTTTTTGAGTCATTTGCACAATACTTTGATTTTTCTCATTTCATAAGGAAAAATATTATCCCTTTGAGAATATTTATAACTTTTTACAAGTGTCAACTTCTCTGTTTTTTTCTCTTGAAATTATATTTATAAAAGGCATTCTATCCCTAACCAGTTTGGCTCAATGGACTGACGGGTCCCTGGATCGATTCTGGTCAAGGGCATGTGCCTTGGCTGCAGGCTCCATCCTCAGTAGGCAGCTGATGATGTTTCTCTCTCATCAAGGTTTCTAACTTTTTATCCCTCTCCATTCCTCTCTGTAACAAATCAATAAAAATATATATTTTAAAAATCATTCTTATTTGCCCAAATTTAACATATTTTGATTCCATATTTTCTTTTGTTATTAGTTGAGATAACTGCAAAATTTTCCAAGCTCATGATTTTGGACTGGAACCCGGATTCTTTGTCTGCCAGAGTCGAAGAATGAATCCAAAAGATGGTATAGCAAAGGCAGAAATTTATTAAAGAACAAGTACAGACTCCCACATAGGAAGGGGGAAGAGTCCCACAGAACCGACTCCCATGTGGGGAGGGGGAAAGAGTCCCACTGAGTTCCTTTTCCCTTTGGCTTATAAATGCTACAGATCTTGGTGCCTTGATATCCCCACTGATTGATCACTATTCCCTTAGACTGGTTACTATAGTAACTCCTGGGCTCAAAGGTCCAACCTCACCTCACCTGGGACATGTGAGTTCTCCCCCCATCCTTCCTTACTGTTTTCCTATTCCCTTTGGCCTTTCTTATTTCCTTCTGGATGAAGGGCTTCCTTCTCTTTGTTTTGTAAATATAGACCTTTTGCTGTTCCCAGGTCTCTCATTCTATGGAAATGTACCTGTTTCAGCTTTTCAGCTGCCCTATTCTATGAAAATATACCTTCTGCTGCTCTGCAGCCCTGTGCTGCTTCCATGGTCCTCTTAATTTCTAAAATTTCCTAAAACCTGTCATTTTCACCCCAAAAAATTCCTGTTTCAATTTGGGCATATTTCTATTTTACTAGCTCTTTGTCAATTATTTAAGAAAAATTCACATAATCTAAATCCTGCAAGGTTTTATAATACTATGTTTAATTATATCTATAGTTGTCTTCTGAACATAACTCTTAGCTCTCACTGAATAACTCAGAGAATTTTTATGCCTCTGTCTTCTGGTCTCATAATTTAAAGAGATTAAATTTTGAATCCTAAACAGTTTCTGGGTTTTTAGAAACCCATCAACAAACAGAGTCATCTGAATGCAATACACTGCTTGTTGACTGAATCTCAGGAATGTCTCTTCGTCTGTTGGACCTGTTTGTGAGGCCCGCATCTGCTGCTAAGCTATCAATTATATATGTGGTTCTCATCTTTAAAATTTCAGGAGATGGATTTAGTGCCTGAGAGCCATGATTAGATTCAGAAGCTGGGAGGCCAGAACAGAGTTCTTAAAGCAGTGAGAGGTGTGTGCTGACTCAGCCATAATCCATCCACTTTCTTCACATGGTTTCATCCAATGCCTTTTGGGTTGGGAGCAAAGGGAGTCCCTTTAGGTGGAATAAGGGAATGACTAAGTTTCTTTATTCTTTTCAACCTTGTTAAGTACTAGAAAATGAAACAAGATGGTAGGAGTGATATTTCATTTTGAACCTTTAATAATTAAAACAATATTGTTTTCAATTTTTGTGGCTATGGTTATATTTGAACTATGTATGATCAAGTGAAAAAGTCTAGATAGATTTGTGCAACTGGTTTTCCTTTTTTTGGCATATTCTTCAGCATTAAAATAGGGCTAAGATTCAAATTATTAGTACTTAAATGTAGTTTAATCTAAGAAATACTGATGTTAACATACGGTAAAAAGGTTGAATCTTAAACCCTATAATAAAATGAGTTTTTACTTAGTGAAAGAGTAATCAGTAGACTTTAAAGTAATCATTGCCTGAACACAATTAGAAAATTTGGGAAGGGAAATGAAAGCAACTACTAAGATAAATTTATATTAATAAGTTTTTGGACTAAGTTTCAAATTATTTATTAGATGGCAAGATCATGTGCCACTTCTAGCACTAAAATAAAAAGTGTTACTATTTCATATTAGCATAAAAATTAGAGCTATAAAAATTACTTTATAACCTATGCAAATATTTGAAGGTTAAGAAAGAGCAATTTCCTCAAATTCTGTATTTTTATAGGACTTATATTTTATTGCAAATTTTCTAGTTATAAAAAAATTTTTTCTCCAACTTTAAATTTTCACAAAAGGACAAAGTTGATTAAGATAGTTTTAGGTTATATTAAACATACTATTTGATAACTTACTCTCTGTTTTGTTTTGTTTTTTTGCTAAGATTGTGTTATATAATACTTTGTCTGAAATCTGGATAAATAAAAGTACAACTCATTTCTAATTTGGAGATTTCAATATTTTATTTTAAATAGTAAAATATTTTATGTTATCTTTCATCTTAAATTGAAAGACCTTAACCATCTTCAGAGCTTAAAGAATTTGAGTATTGCCTCTGAGAAGATATTCTAACAATTTCCCCAAAATTTGTTCAATGCAGAAAACTTAATCGTTTTTTAGGGAAACATTTCTTTTCCTATTATGTCCAATATATTTTTTAGGGAACCACTTTTAGGTTGTTGTATAAAGATGTAATTTTAGCTAATAGTAAGGGAAACAGTTACAGATAGGGTTATGGTTTTAGGGTGAAGGTCAGGTTTAGAACTGAATGGATTAATTTACTGAAGACTGTATGTTAGGAACGCTCTTTGAGCCTTATTCACATCAGCTTACATCTTTGGGCCTCATTTTGTTCCTCTGAAAAATAAGAGTAGAATAATATTATTTAGTTGCCTGCAACTTATATAATAAAGTGAAGTTTAAGAGCCCAAACTTTTGTCAGCCTTTCTAAATATATAGGCTTTAAAGTAAAATTAGGGGGAAAATGCATCTATGCCCTGATTTCACTGCTTAAGCCAGTGATGGGGAACCTTTTGAGCTCGGCATGTTAGCATTTTGAAAAACCCTAACTTAACTCTGGTGCCATGTCACATATAGAAATTTTTTGATATTTGCAACCATAGTAAAACAAAGACTTGTATTTTTGATATTTATTTTATATATTTAAATGCCATTTAACAAAGAAAAATCAACCAAAAAAATGAGTTCGTGTGTCACCTCTGTCATAGGTTCGCCATCACTGGCTTAAGCACTATCTGAAGTCTCTGTCTCTAAGTCTTCCCTCCTTCACCTTTAAAATAAGGATAATCCTATATAATAAAAGGCTAATATGCAAATTGTCCCCTCGGGAGTTGGACAAACTGGGAGTTCAACCACTTGCTATGATGTGTGCTGACCACTAGGGGGCAGCATGGAACGAAGGAAGGCCCCAGCTGGCAGCCCGCAGCCGGGGGAAGGAAGGCCCCAATTGGCCCTTACCGCCAGTCAGGCCTAAGGTCCCTACCCATGCACAAATTTCATGCACTGGGACTCTAGTAAGTTGATATTTAATGTATTTTGCACAATTTTAAGTATTAGTTTATTTTGTTCTTGTTTGGCCTTATTGTGATTTTATCATATAGATAAATTTTATCATTTTTTCAAATTTTATCAGTGAAAGTAAGGTATCCACCAGTGGAAGTAGTGCTATGGGTCAAGTCCTTATGATATCTCAAGAAAAATAATTTTCTGAGATTTGTGCAGGAAGATGAGTGATTTTTATTGGTTGGAATTACATCATTGGATTCTAATGTGCCATTTCCCTTCATCCAGTTCTGGAAGAGGTGCAGCTGGGGATTCAGTAGAGCTAAAAGCAAGCCAGTGCTCAAAGTTTCCACTCCAGCGTGGAGCTGGGTCCAGTACGGTATCAGACTAGTTACAGTCTATTAGTCCATTATGCACATGGTCAACATGGCTGTGGGCCATGTCAGCGAATACAGAGGACATAGACAGCCCTGTAAGCCAGGAGTACACACCAAGAGAGCAAAAGAGAGAACTCCTTTGTTTAGGAGCTTAAGTATCTTAAGTCTGACTGTGCTTGCAGTGGCCACTCCTACTCTGGCCAATGACTTCTTCCCAGGTGTGACTGACAAGAAAGTACCTTCTCTATTTCACCCAGACTCCACTGGGCACCTGTCTAAATTGCAGCTTTCTGGCAAAGTTGCACCAATGGCATGCCCATAACATTTGGCCTTTCCTTTGCTCCTTTTCAGTTAATAATAACTGGGTTATTTACAATGGTATCAAAATAATCAGGTACTTCACATATTAGATAAAAACACATCCCATTTCATTTTAAAAATATGTAAACAAAACACTAATGATAAAGGATAGGTGAGAAGTCAGGGTATGAATAAAAGATTGTTATGATAGTATCTTAAGGCTTTATTGTCAGTTTTAATGTTAAAGGTGCAAAGGGAAGGCTAAATATTATGGCTTTTATCAGCTCCTCAAACAGTGAAAAATTAGATGTTACAGCAATCTAAAATAGTGGGAATTGGTAGTTAAGACATATCCCTTTTTGGTTTATACATTTGAATATCTTGTAAGTAAAATATATACTTTTTCAGGATCATATATCTTTCAATATGTGTTGGCCATGGCCAGATCTGAACCAAAACTTATCTTTACAAATAAAATCTATGCATATAAAGAGGTAATATGCTAATTGCCATTACGGTGTCCCCATAATGACCTATTTGCATATTGATGCACATGCAGCAGGGGGCGGGCGGGCGGCCAGAGCCAAGTTCCCGGGGTTCTGAGAAGAGCGCCTGACAGGAGCCCAGACTGCAAAGAAGGAAGAGGAAGCAGCCATGGGAGCTCTTGCAATCCCCCTGCACAGACATGCTAACCCAGCCCCCCCACCCCCAGGGGAACAGGGAGGCTGACTGGAAGGGAGAAGACCCAGCCTCAGAGGTAGCTGTAGCCCGCACCTCCAACTCCCAATCTCTTCCCCTGCCACCCCCGCCAAGGATGCCCACAACAATAGCACGCGGGCGACCACCCGTCAGCACCCCCGAGGCACCCAGGGCCCACGGTCTGCCACTGCTGGGCCCCTTTCGCTGGGGCTGAGCATGCCTCTCCTCCCTACAACTCCAGACCCAGGTGGAGGCAGACCTGAGCGGCCCCCCAGGGTCAGACCCTTCCTCCCCGACAGCAGCAGCGCTGTCTCCACAGCTGAAGTGCACTGAACCTCACTGGGGGCCCAGCTAAACCCGCCCTCCTGGCTCCACCCTGGCCCGGCCCCCACCCCGCTCCAGGAGATTGGAGCCCCGCCCTGAGCAGGTACAGCTGCGAAATAGCCATGTACAATTTAAAGAATGGTGCCAAGCGGGAAGGTTTGACAGTTACTCCCCCTTCAGCCTCACCCCCCTTTAGAGCCCCCCTAACTCCCTGCCCCCCACCAGTGCCTCCAGGGAGAACCACCGCTACAGGGCTGCTGGCCAGAGCCCATCACTCCAAGGCCTGTGGAACCCTCTGCAAAGCGTCCATAGCTACAGTCCCAGGAAACAATCATGCCCTTCTCCCCTAATCAGCACCTGCTACCTGTGAGGGTACCGTGGGTAATTGAGGGTGAGCAGGCTGGCAGGGGGGGCAGTTGGGGGTGAGCAGGCTGGCAGTGGGGGGAAGTTGGGGGTGAGCAGGCTAGCAGTGGGGGAAGTTGGGGGCAAGCAGGCCAGCGGGGCAGGGAGCAGTTGGGGCATTCAGGCCGGCAGTGGGGGGCAGTTGGGGGTAATCTGTATGGAAGGGGGGGCAGTTGCAGGCGATCAGGCCAGCAGGCAGAGTGGTTAGAGGCGATCAGGCAGGCAGGTGAGCGGTTAGGAGCCAGCAGTCACAGATTGCGAGAGGGATGTCCAACTGGCAGTCAGACATCCCCTGAGGGGTCCCAAATTGGTGAGGGTGCAGGCCAGGCTGAGGGACACCTCCCTCATGCACGAATTTCGTGCACTGGACCACTAGTAAAAAATATTAGGTTAGTATTAATCCCTAGGACTATAAAAATATGTGTATGTATAAAATATATATGAATTACATACAATCACATATATAGTAAAATATGATAGACCAAAAACTAAAATTTATAGGTCATTTACTAATGTCAAAAATAACTGAGTTCTACATGCTTTTTTTCCCTGTTTGTCTGCCAGAAGCATAAGATGAAGCGAATGACTTCTGGGCTGCTTGGGCTGACAGTCACAGATGGAAGGACAATAAATGAATATTCACGGGAAAACTGCCCCCCAATAGGAACATCTGTACTGGACTTTGTGTAATCTAAAATACAATGGTATTGTGTTAGGCCACTGATAGTTGAGGCTTTGTTTTGAATACAAATTCCCTTCCTATCAGTTGTATGTCAGAAGGGAGCAAAGATTAATAGATGTGCTCAATTCTTCTTTCCAAACCCAGACCTTTTTCGCTTTGAGAAAATATTTCCCTGGGCTTTAGTTTCTTTAGCAATAAGAAAGGATAATCATGTTACATGATATAAATGGCTATTTCCAGGACAAATATTCTGTGTTCTATTGTTTAGATATAAACAAAATTATCCTAACAGATTGAATCTGTAGACAAAATAATTTTGTTTAGCATTATTATTATCCATTTTCCACATTCAAATTTCTTATTATAGTATGGGTTTAGAAGGATTTAGAGTCCACTAAGATTATTAGTTGAATCTTTTTATTTGAAAAATCTTTATGATAAATAGCTACCACTATAGGAAATAAAATCAAGTCTATAGATAAAAGAAAATAATAAAAATTAGATATTACCAAAGATAGATAAGCATCGTTTAATGGATGCCCCTTACTTGACCTACAGAATGTTTAAGTTTTCAACAGAGGTTTTAGGTCTGATTTGCTCCAAGTATTGGTGAAGCAGTTACAGGATACAATTACTAAAAATCATGTTTCTAAAAGTAAGAAAGCTATATATTTACTGGATACAGACTGTATAATCTTGATAGCTATTTTTTTTAATTATACAACTACTTTATTAAAAAGCATTTTAATCCTGACAACATAGATTAAACTATAAAGCCAAGACCTGGATAAACTATCGTTACATTGAAAAGGACAGAAACAGTGCAAATGTATTAGGAAGCAGCGCAACAAAACTGCATACTCTGCACATTTTGCTCTCTTATCGTAAAAGAAGGAAAGAAAAAGAGTAGAGGAAAGAGGGGTCAAGACAAAATAAAGAAACTAAAAGAAAGTTTGAACGTTTTTGTGTTTTCTTTTTTTTTTTTCAACTTCAATGCTTCCTACTCTGTTTTGTCATGCTGCTAATACAGGGCTACATTCACTTAAATTATAGAATAAAAACAGTTAACTAGATAACTGAATTTAATCTACTATCTTAAGAAAAACTGTTACTGGTGAATCAAATTCCTCCCTTGCTCATGGTAGTGGGGTTAAGGTTCTTGAGGTACCATTGAAATCAGAATTATCAGAAGCCCCCATGGGAAAATAAAATGTATCTGGAAAAAGGATTTATTTGCATAGGGTTATATTCCTCAAGTTGCCAAGTCCCCTGCCCCTTAAGCCAGTCCTGGAAAAGGGGCAGCTTGGGTTCCAGGAGAGCCCAAAGCAAGGCCAGTGTCCAGAGCTTTGGTTCCATGTTGCAGCCGGTGTAGTCCAGCATCCAAGCTCATTAAAGCCCATCAGGCCACTGTGTGGGCGCAGGGGAGCACATCCTCTGCCACAGGAGAGCCGGAACACCTGGGGCGTGAGAGATTACAAACCATGCGAACCGGCTTCTCTGTCTGTAAGTTTAAATGTTCAGGTTTCACATGCTTGCAGTGGCCACTGACTCACTCCCAGTGTGACTGACACGAACACCTTCCCAGGTCACTCAGACCTTCCTGGGCATGTGTCTAAACTGCCTTTGTCTAGTCCAGTGGTCAGCAAACTCATTAATCAACAGAGCCAAATATCAACAGTACAACGATTGAAATTTCTTTTGAGAGCCAGATTTTTTAAACTTAAACTATATAGGTAGGTACATTGTTATTAACTTAATTAGGGTACTCCTAGGCTGGCCTTTGCTAAAAACGTCCTCAATCTGATTGAGGTACGTTCGCTGAGGTCGACCCCTTCCAACTCTCACATCCACACTCGTCTTGTATACTTGTTTCGTCTATCTCCTTTCGTTCATTCTCTCTCTATGTCCAAACCATCTCAACATACCTTTCTCAATCCTCGACACATCTTTCACTCCACAATGTTCCCTAAAATTAACTTAATAAACTTTACTTAAAGTTTTAAGTCGTAGTTAAACTATAGGTATGTTGAATAAATTTGATACCATACTTAATAACGATGTTATTTATTGATAAAATTAAATTCCTTACAATTTACCTCCCCCGTGCTGCATATCCCATGGCCCGCCTGTGCTGTGTCTCCCGACGCCTGCCGGACCAACCGACACCCCCCACTTCGGAACCACTTCTTCAAAATAGACCCGCCCAGGCTGAAAACGAACTTCTGCTCATAGGCCACGAAGTTTCAATCGCACTGTACATGCGCGCCCCCACGTGGTATTTTGTGGAAGAGCCACACTCAAGGGGCCAAAGAGCCGCATGTGGCTCGCGAGCCTGGGTTTGCCAACCACTGGTCTAGTCCCTTCCCCCATCAATCAGTAGGGAATAGACTTGGAGTGTTAAATGTAGCTTTTTGGCCTATATTATCTGGTCTTCACTTTCTTTTTTTCCTGTTAAATAATAATCATTATCACAACAGAATCAAAGTGACATCAACTCATAGAAAATGTGCCCTCTGTTTCACTTATTAATTTATTGCCTTCAGCTCCAAATTTACCCTCACTGCCTTCTCTGAGAAAATTCAGTCGATCCCTTTAAATATTTTGTTTTTTTGTTTTGTTTTTCCAGTTTGCACAATGTGAAGCTTTCTCAGTAGAGGTCGGTGAACAGACACTGCAGCAGCAATAGTGTTGTCCTTCATTGTGCTGTTCTCTCTCAGCTTCTCCAGCACCTACTTTCTGCAGCTTGTGCAACTTCTCCACTGCCCAGCTCCTGCAGTGCTCATGTCTGCCCACACCCGACTCTTTATGTAGATTCAAGTTTCTGAAGCTCTAAAAGCACTTGAAATGTTTACCAAATTAGAACACACTGTAGCCCAGAAAAAAACGAAAAACATACCCTAACACATTTTTAAAATATGAACTACACAAAATATGTTCTTAGACCACCTTGGAATTAAACTAGACATAAGTAACAGATAAATAGCTGAAATATCCCCAAATATTTGGAAATTAGAAAAAAAAAAAAACCTGTTTCAAAAAAAAGTATCAAAAATTAAATGAAAAACAATGTATCAGTATTTGTGGAATGCCACTAAAGCAGGGATTAGAGGGAAATTACAGTGTTAAATGCATATGTTAGAAAAAAATTTAAATTTTAAATTTTAAATCTAAGCTTTGTGGAGGTTCAGAGCAAGCCATCCAAGATGTGCCTCAGTAGTATATAGATTACTTTGAACTATGGGCAATTTTAGCTTCAGTTTCAAGAGAAACTTCTGTCCTCTCCCTTTACCTAGAACTACTTAAATTAGGGGTCTTGCCCATAACAAGAGATTGTCAGACACAATCTCTTTTGACCTATCTATAGGGCAGGACAAACTTCTATTTACTAAGCAGCTGCTCTTATCCTCCTGCAATGACCCTTGTTTGGAGCCCCCATGGCAACTTACCTCATCCCTAGCTCAGGATGTCTTACCCATGTTTCCTTTCTTTGAATCTCTCATGCATATGGGGTCTCTGACTCTCTCATGTATGAGGAGTTCCCTTACATATTTATGTATTTTCTTTTGCTAATTTGATCAGCAAGAGAAACTTGAAGTAGAAAAAGGTGTGTTCCTGCCCCACAGCTTTGAACTTAAGAAACTAGAGGAAAACAAGAAAATTAAGCCTCAAGCAAGCAGAAGGGAAAAAATAACAAACATTAATGCATAAGTCAATGAAATTGAAAACAGCAAATAAATGAAGAAAATCAATGAAACCAAAAGCTATTTCTTTAAAATAGCAACAAATCGAATAAGCCTCTAGTATGACTAAGAACAAGAGAGAAAAGACATATTGCCAATGTTAGAAAGTAAATATTGTTCATCACTACTGATTTCATGGGCATTACTAGTATAATAAAGGAATACTATGAACAACTCTTTGCCCACAAATTTGATCAATGGAAAGGAATGGAGAACATAGAAATAGACACATGGTGATAGAGTCAACTAGTTTTTATAAAAGGTGCAAAAGCAATTAAATGGAGAAAGAATACCTTTTCAACACATGTTGCTGGTGCTGAAAGAATTGAATGCCTATATGCAAAAATAAAAATAAAAAATAAGAGAGAGGAATATAAACACAGACCTTATGCCTTAAACAAAAATTAACCCAGAATGGTTTTTAGACCTAAATGTAAACTGAAAAATTATACAATGTCAAGAAGAAAACATCAGAGAAAATCTATGTGACCTTGGGTAGCTCTACACATATACGTATAGTGGAATGGAATAATTAGGGAAACAAATGGCAGATGGTAGGAGACATCTTTCCACTGTTGGAGTGTGAGGTTATAGACAAGAGAGAGAGAGAGAGAGAGAGAGAGAGAGAGAGAAGACTGGACTAATTAATGTGGTATTGATTATAGTTGAAGACATCAGTGTGAAGTGACATTTAGTTTAACATTCATACAGATGAATATATATGAAAAATGTGTATGCATATATTTCCTCACTCCCTCAGCTGAAAGAACCTAGAAGTAACAATACCCAAGTAACATTGAATACACCTTGCACCCATATCTTGATTCGTGATGATAACACTGTTGACATAAGAACATCCAAACCTATAGAATCTCTATATAAACACTTGGAGTGCGGGTGAATTTCCCGCCAAAATATAAGATGGCTCTGTCTTTTGGTTTTGTTCCATCCACCAAAAGGGTGGATTACAAACAAATATTTGGTAATACGCAGTTACAATCGGCCCGAGTTTACACGTTTCCCGCACTCCACCGCAAATCTATATGAACCGAGTTAAAGACGGCTCCCGCGGAGTACGCGCAATTCACGAGAGCCGACTTAACTCGTTTCCCGCACTCCAAGTGTAAAAAAGCCCAGTGACTGTCGGCAGAACGACCAGAATGACCGGTTGAACAGTCGCTTTGAGGCACACTGACCACCAGGGGGCAGATGCTCAACGTAGGAGCTTCCCACTGGTGGTCAGTGCCCTCCCACAGTGGGAGCACCCCTTGGCTGACCTGGATGAGTGGCTGCTCCCTCTGTGGGAGCAGCCGCTCAGAGGGCAGTTCCATAGCCGCTCGGCTGACTGGGATGAGTGGTTCTCCCACAGCGGGCCTATCCCCGGCAGGCCATGCCCCCACCAGTGTACGAATCTGTGAACCGGGCCTCTAGTATTTTATAAGAGTTTATCTGAAATGTTAGAGAAAAAAGAAAAAAAGAATTTATCTGAGCCAAACTGATAACATATTCCGAGGAGCAAGATCTCACATGCTCTGGAGCAGCGGTCGACAACCTTTCAGACCTCACGGACCACTGGTTGGTGACTGCTGCTCTGGAGAATAACAGTCTTTCAGCTTCTTTTAGGCATTTGAAATTAAATAGGGAATGTAAGGAAGTTTATATGGAAGTAGGAGAAAGCAAGGCAGGATAGTCAACAAAATTATGTGCTCTCTTGAGAGTGGTTAGGGATTATTTCAAAGGTGTGTTAACTTAGATGCACAAAAACAATGGACAGAGCTTGCTTAAGGAAAAGATAAAACTTTTACTAAAATGTTATATGCCTGGGGCATGACTACCCACCATGACCGGCCCATTTAGGAATTTATGATCAGATCACCTTGTGAAGAATATCATTCAGCCACGAGAAAGGAAATTCCACCATTAGCAACAATATGGACGAACCCGGTAAGCAAACTTGCAGCCTCAGGTTAGGGTTAAGATTAGGCTTAGGGTTAGGGTTAGGGTTAGGGTTAGGGTTAGGGAGGCATGTAGCCCGCTGGCCACGAGTTTGACATGCTTGCATTATGCTAAGCAAAATAACTCAGACAGAGAAAGATGAATGTTATATAATATCACTTATATGTGAAATCTTTTTTTTTAAAGCTGAATTTATATAGAACAGAGAGTAGAAAGGTAATTATCAAGGGCTGGAGGGTGGAGGAAATGGGGAAATGTTGGTCAAAGGTACAGACTCTCAGCTATAAGTTAAAATCAACACATTGTACAACTGCAAAACTATCATTCTCTGCAGCATTTGAAATGTTGCTTCCTCATAAAATTTCTCTACAGGTTTGGATTTTCCTTATGTTGAGAGAATAAATATGTGAAAAAAAAGATTTCACATATAAGTGGTATTATAAGCCACCCGGTTTGTGGTATGTTGTTATGCAGCTCTAGGAAGCTAATGTAAGTTTTTGCCTCTATTTTCAATCAGAATGCCCACTTCTCAAGTTTTGAAAAAGAGAGAAAATCTCAGATATGTTATATATGCTTGTTCATTAGCTGGGTCCCTGTAAATTAGAGTGACAAAAGACAGCTTAACAAGAGAAAAACAGTTTATTAGCGTGTACATCCTTCATACACATGAGAATACACAGGGATGAGTAGCTCAAAGGAGGGGTTAGAATTTGGTCCTAACTAACTGTTATAACTAACAGTGGGAGAAAGAGCATTTCTGGAAAAGCAAATGACTTTTGGGAAATATAAGTGTGTCCTTAGAAAAACTGATGGGGGATATGATAGTTTGTGACAATGTCTGTCTGGGTTTTGCAGACTTCTTGCCTCTGAAAAGACTAGGGGTGCTCTAGGGGATGGAATATATGACACTTGAATTCTTTGGGGAGGCTCTGCTTTTAGTTACATAAGGGATTTCAGGAATTGAAATGCCTTCGGCTGAAAAGAGTTCTTATGCAGTTTCTCCTATACATTTGTAATTAAGGAGGGAACAGAAAAAAAGACTATGCAAAAGTGGGACAAAGCAAGGCAGGGGTCGGATCACAGTTAAGACTGTGTTCCTTTAAGGGTGGTTACACTTCAGAGGGGTCTGAAAAAGAGGCTTTTCAAAGGTATTTTAACCTACAAGCACAAAAACAATAAACAGGACTTGCTTATGGCAAAGGTAAACCTTTTACTAAAGAAGCTATATGGATGACCTGCCCAGTTAGAATTTATGATCAGATCACCCTGTGAGGTTACCTTTGTGAGGTTAAATTTATAGCTCCCCCCACCCCCCTTTTTTTTGTCTCTCACACTTTGGATGCTAGAAGTACAAAACCAAGTTATCTGCAAGGCCATGCTCTGTGAAGCTCTAAGAAAAAAATCCTTCCTTCACCCTTCCTAGCTTCCGGTGCTTGCCAGAAATCCTTGGCATGTGTTGGCATGTAAATGAATTACTTCAATTTTTGCCTCCATTATACATGGTATTCTTCCTGTGCCTCTGTTTGTGGCTCTTTTTCTCTTATAAGGACACAAGTCATATTGGATTAGCACCCACTCTAGGGCTTTATCTTAACACTAGAGGCCCGGTGCACCAAACTCATGCACGGGAGGGGGGTCACTCAGCCCGGCGTGCACCCTTCTCCCAATCTTGGACAATCCCTCTCGCAATCTGGGACCGCTGGCTCCTAACCACTCACCTGCCTGCCTGCCTGATTGCACCTAACCCCTCTGTCTGCCTGCCTCATCGCCCCCACCTTGGAGGTGACTGGAGGGGGGGCGATTGGGAGATTTCATTGGCACCCACCTTGGCTGGCCTTGGGCCTGTGGGCTGGGGGAAGCTCCTGCATTGAGTGTCTGCCCCCTGGTGTCCAGTGCGTGTCATAGCAACTGGTCGTTCCACTGGTCATTCCACTGTTCGGTCTATTTGCATATTAGACTTTTATTGTATAGGATAGACTAGTAATATTAAGAAAAAAGGGACTATGAGTTGTTTACTGGAGACATCCCCATCCCTGAAATAGTCACACACTCCAGCTGAGATGTCAAAGAAATTTTTCTATGTCACAGAAAAATTGAACAGTAGACAGTTAAACAGGCAAGAAAGACTTTATTCAAGATAATTAAAATAAGAAACAAAAGAATTGTAATAGGGGATAAAGAGTAAACTCAAATCTATATACAAAGGGCAGCTGGGGATTTATAAATTAGGGGTTCGAGAGAAACCAAGATGGCGGCATAGGTAAACACCGGAGATTGCTGCCTTGCATAACCACTTCAAAAATACAACTAACAACAAGAAGATATAATCCTGGTAAACATTTATGCACCCAATGCAGGAGCATCCAAATACATAAAAAAAACTCCTGGAAGATATCAAAGGAGAGATCGACAACAATACAATCATAGTAGGGGACTTTAATACACCACTGACATCACTGGATAAATCCTCTAGACAAACAATCAGCAAAGAAACAGCAACCCTAAATAACTCACTTGATCAGATGGACTTAATTGATATCTTCAGAACACTTCACCCCAAAGCCACGGGATATACATTCTACTCAAGGGCTCATAAGACACATTCAAAAATAGACCACATATTGGGTCACAAACAAAGTCTACCCAAATTCAAGAAGATTGAAATCATACCAAGCATCTTCTCAGATCACGATGGCATAATATTAGAAATGAACTACAAAAAAAACAACCCAAAATACTCAACACTTGAAGCTGAATAGCATGTTATTAAATATTGATTGGGTTACAATGAGATCAAAGAGAAATTAAAAGCAT
>NW_005871455.1:451787-483716 GCF_000147115.1 Myotis lucifugus | reverse complement strand
GGTTCTAGTTTTTGCCCATTGAGTATGATGTTTGCTGTAGGTCAGATACATGAGTATGACCTTTATTATGTTGAGGTATGATCTCTCTATTCTCAGTTTGCTGAGAGTTTTTATCAAAAAGGGTGCTGGATTTTGTCAAATGCTTTTTCTACATCTATTAATATGATCATGTGGTTTTAATCTTTTAATTTATGTGATGTATTACAATTATCTATTTACAAACATTGTACCAGCCTTGCATCCCTAGAATAAAGCCCACTTGGTCATGGTGTATGATCTTTTTAATATATTGTTGCATCTGATTTGCTAATATGTTGTTGAGGATTTTAATATCCATGTTCATCAGGAATATTGGCCTGTAATTTTCTTTCTTTGTAGTGTCTTTTTAAAAAATATATATTTTATTGATTTCTTACAGAGAGGAAGGGAGAGGGATAGAGAGTTAGAAACATCGATGAGAGAGAAACATTGATCAGCTGCCTCCTGCACACCTCCTACTGGGGATGTGCCCACAACTAAGGTACATGCCCTTGACCGGAATCGAACCTGGGATCTTTCAGTCTGCAGGCCGATGCTCTATCCACTGAGCCAAACCGGTTAGGGCTCTTTGTAGTGTCTTTTTCTGGTTTTGTATTAGGATAATGCTGTCCTCATAAAAAGAAGTTGGAAGTGTCTTTTTCTGGTTTTGTATTAGGATAATGCTGTCCTCATAAAAAGAAGTTGCACTCCGAACCTTAGTATTTCTTCCTCTTGGATTTTTTGGAATAATTTGATAAGTATAGGTATTGGTTCTTCTTTGAATGTTTGGTAAAACTCCCCTGTGAAGCCGTCCGGACCAGGGCTTTTGTTTGCTGGGTTGTTGTTTTTCATTAGTGCTTCAATTTCATCAGTAGTTATAGGCCTAGTCAGGTTTTCTGATTCTTACTGATTCCGTTTAGGAAGATTGTTTTTCTAGGAATTTGTCCATTTCATCCACATTGTCCAGCTTGTTGGCATATACAGGCAGTCCTCGGGTTACATCGAACTCGACGTATGTCATTTCGTGGTTACATCGCCATCTCCCATTTATTTATAAAAAATAAAAGTTCCATCATTTCGACATATGTACATATGTGCTTTATGTTTTTTATTGTTTATTTACCACAAATAAAGGTCAGGAATTGTTATCTTTCTTTTAAATTTTTTTACTGTTTCACTTCATTACTGCTGTGTATGTGCTCCATGTGAGTGACGTAGGTGCTTATGTAGGTGGGTTCTGATTTACGGTGAAAATCCCGTTGCATCGCACCATAGGAACAGATCTCCGACGTAACCCAAGGACCTACTGTAGTTATTCATAGTTTTTTCTTATTATCCTTTGTGTTTCTGTGGTGTCAGTTGTTATTTCTCTGCTTTCGTTTCTGATTTTTTTCTTTTTTTTTTAATTAAATCTTTATTGTTCAGATTATTACATTTGTTCCTTTTTTTCCCCCCATAACTCCCCTCCTCTCAGTTCCCGCCCCACCCTCCGCCCTCACTCCCCACCCACTGTCCTCATCCATAGGTGCATGATTTTTGTCCAGTCTCTTCCCGCATCTCCCACTCCCCTCCCCCCCCCCCAAGAATAGTCAGTCCATTCCCTTTCTATGTCCCTGGTTCTATTATAATCACCAGTTCATTCTGTACATCATATTATTTATTCACTTGATTCTTAGATTCACTTGTTGATAGATGCATGTTTGTTGTTCATAATTTGTATCTTTACCTTTTTCTTCTTCTTCCTCTTCTTAAAGAATACCTTTCAGCATTTCATATAATACTGGTTTGGTGGTGATGAACTCCTTTAGCTTTTCCTTATCTGTGAAGCTCTTTATCTGACCTTCACTTCTGAATGATAGCTTTGCTGGATAAAGTAATCTTGGTTGTAGGTTCTTGGTATTCAGCACTTTGAATATTTCTTGCCATTCCCTTCTGGCCTGCAAAGTTTCTATTGAGAAATCAGCTGACAGTCGTATGGGTATTCCCTTGTAGGTAACTGATTTTCTTTCTCTTGCTGCTTTTAGGATTCTCTCTTTGTCTTTTGCTCTTGGCATTTTAATTATGATGTGTCTTGGTGTGGTCCTCTTTGGATTCCTTTTTGTTTGGGGTTCTCTGCGCTTCCTGGACTTGGAAGTCTATTTCTTTCACCAGGTAGGGGAAGTTTTCCGTCATTATTTCTTCAAATAGGTTTTCAATATCTTGCTCTCTCTCTTCTTCTGGCACCCCTATAATTCAGATGTTGGTACGCTTGAAGCTGTCCCAGAGGCTTCTTACACTATCTTCATATTTTTGGATTCTTTTTTCATTTTGCTTTTCCGGTTGGGTGTTTTTTGCTTCTTCCGTATTTCAAATCTTTGACTTGATTCTTGCGATCATCTGGTCTGCTGTGATTATAATAGAATCAGGGACATAGAAAGGGAATGGACTGACTATTCCTGGGGGGGGAAAGGGGTGTGGGAGATGCGGGAAGAGATTGGACAATAATCGTGCACCTATGGATGAGGACACTGGGTGGGGAGTGAGGGCGGAGGATGGGGTGGGAACTGGGTGGAGGGGAGTTATGGTGGGAAAAAAGAGGAACCAATGTAATAATCTGAACAATAAAGATTTAAATAAATAAATAAATAAATAAATAAATAAATAAATAAGGGGTTCAAAAAAAGTCACCCCCAAGATATGCCTCTGTGGTATGCAGGTTATTGTGAGCTAAAGGAGATTGAGACTCTGAGAGTTCAAGAGAAACTTCCTGGGCCCCTCCCCTGCCCCACCTGCCTTAACTACCTAGAAGGATTTATTTATTTATTTACTGTTGATGAGAGAGAGAGAGAGAGAGAGAGAGAGAGAGAGAGAGATTTGTTGTTCCACTTATTTATGCATTCATTGGTTGATTCTTGTATGCTCCCTGACAGGGGTGTTGAACCCCCAACCTTGGTATATCTCTCAGGAAGGTTCTCTAACCAACTGAACTACACAGCCACGACCCTAAAAGGATTTAAATTAGGGGCCTTGCCTGTAGTAAGAGATTATCAGAGATAATGTATTCGACCTATCTACATGGCAGGGCAAACTCCCTAATTACTGAACATCTGCTTTTATTATCATCCTCTCCTCTGAAGCCCCTAAGGCACATTACCTCATCCTTAGCTCAGAATGCCATGCATATCTCATTTTTACTTTCTGTCCCAGCACCTCTCATGTATGTGGGATCTCTGATGCTCTGATGTATGTGTGTTCCCATATATACCTTTGTAGTTAAACTTGGTTATTTTTCTCTTGTTAATCTGTCTCATGTAGATTTATTTATTAGAACAGTAGAAAGAACCAAGAAGGGTAAAAAAAAGTTTTTCTCCCCACCCTGCCACATAACCAATAGGTAGAGAGAAGGATAAAAGTTAAAATAACCACTGATCTTTTGATCCACTTAGCAAACCTTCTCAGTACAGCATGTACAAGTATCATAGGGTTAAGAGGCAAACAGGTTGCCTGTTGTTAAGAGGGAAGAAAATATCCCATATAATAAAGAGGTAATATGCAAATTGACCATCACTCCAACACACAAGATGGCCACCCCCATGTGGACACAAGATGGCCGCCACAAGATGGCTGGCAGGGGAGGGCAGTTGTGGGTGACAAGGCCTGCAGGGGAGGGAAGTTGAGAGTGACCAGGCCTACAGGAGTGGGCAGTTGGGGGGAACCAGGCCAGCAGGGAAGGGAAGTTGGGGCAACCAGACTTGCAGGGGAAGGCAGTTGTGGGGGACCAGCCAGCAGGGGAGGGAAGTTGGGGGTGACCAGACTTGCAGCGAGACGGTTAGTGCTAGCAGACCGATAGAGAGGGCAGTTAGGGGCAATCGGACTTGCAGGCAAGTGAGCAGTTGGGAGTCAGAAGTGCTGGATTGTGAGAGAGATGTCTGACTGCCCATTTAGGCCCATTGGGATCGGGCCTAAATGGGCAGTCGGACCTCCCTTGAGGGGTCCCAGATTGGAAAGGGTGCAAGCTGGGTTGAGGGACCACCCCCCACCCCCCCACCCTGCACAAATTTTGTGCAACCGGGCCTCTAGTTATAAATAAAATGAACCTAATGCCTCTTATTGGGGAACAACAGCTTCCTCATTAATGTATATAATCTATATTGTAAATTTTAGTCATTTTTGAGCTTATGATGCCATTGTAATAACCGGGTTATTATTTAACAGGAAAGGAGCAAGCGAAGACCGAATAATATAGGCATTCATTTATACAGCTTTGCATTTAACATTCTCCAATCTATTCCCTGCTTATTGATGGGGGAATGGACTAGACAAAGCATTTTAGATGCATGCCCAGTAAGGTCTGAGTGACCTGGGAAGGTGCCTACCTGTCTGCCAGTCATACCTGGTAACAAATTAGTGGCCAGGATGGGCATGGCCACTGCAAGTGCACCAGACCTAACTTCTAATCAAAGAAGTGAGTTCTCTCTCGCTCTCTTCTCTTGGATCCAGGAGAGGTTCCTGGCTATCCTGTAGGCAGGGGGGTGCACTCTTCTGCACCAGTGTGGCTGATGGCCATGTGCGACTACTCCACACTATGGACTAATGGACTTTTATCTGGTCTAAATACTGAACTACACCCAGATGCAACATGGAACGAAAGCTCTGGACATTGGCCTTATTTCTGGCTCTGTTAGAACCCCAGCTGCACCTTTTCCAGGACTAACTTAAGGGTCAGGGGACTTTGGAACCCCAAAAATGTAACTTCATGCCAATGAAGCTTTTTTCTACATCCTATCCTCCCATCTGAGTCTTAGAAAATTCATTTTCTGAAGATATCACAGGAACCTCACTCCCATGAGTAACAAGGAAGTTTAATTCTCTGGTAACAATTATAGTAGCTATAACTGATAGACACAGCTAGAAATGACTCAGTTTGGGCTCTTCATTTATGTGTATATGTGTATTTGTGTGTGTGTGTGTGTGTGTGTGTGCATGAGTGTTCATACATGTGCTGATAACTGTAAGAATCATAGCCATTTACAGTTTCCCCAACTGCTCAGCATGGGCACTGAGAAATACATGACTTTGTTATTCCACTGTATTCATTAGCATTGTTTTACTATTTCATGAGATTCTTGCCCAAGAAATGGCTTAATTGTTCATTACAGGTGCCAGAATAAGAAATATCCAAATCTGTAGAGACTTTTGTAAGAGTCTAGTAGAGCCAAACTGATGACATGCCAAGAAGCAAGATCTCAAATGCTCTGGAGAATGGCAGTTTTGCAGGTTTTTTGTTTGTTTGTTTTTTGTACCTTTGGACTTAAGGAAGGAACATAAGGAATATTGCACGAAGGTGAGAGGAAGCAAAGTACAGGAGAGTTAACAATATTATTAGCTCCCTTGAGGGTGGTTATGTTACTGCTATAATTAGCTAGTTAGTAATAATAGGAAAGGAACAAAAGGGAGACCAGACATAAGCATGGTCATTGGCCAGCTTCAGGAAGCTGCCACTTTACACTCCCCAGGGAACCACTGGTCCATTCCCCACAGACCTCTAAGGGAAGGGGTCCAACCGAGGGGAGATTGACACATGCACAGTAAAGTTGCCTGTCAATCTAAACGGGAACAGAGATCATTGGCTAGAGAGGATGGAGCCACTGCAAACTTGGGAAAATTTGGGCGTACATACTCCCCCAGACAAAGGAGTTCGCTCTCTTGGCTCTCTTGTTCCTCTGGCTTTGCTCCTCCTCCTTTGCTCCTGCTGGTGTCTCCCCACTGCCATGTGGCCCTAAAGGGTGCGTGGCCCATAGCAATGCAGACCCTACACACAATGGACTGACGGACTGCAGCTGGGAACACAAACTGGCCTGATTCTGGACTGGACTGTGCTCCCACTTGGAATGGAAACTGGGCAACAGCTTTACTCCTCGCTCTGCTAAGGAGACAGTTATACTTTTTCCTTGGCAGGACGGAGGGAGAGGGGACCTTGGAAACTCAGGGGTGTAATTCTACAGAAATAAAGCTTTCTATAATATCTCATCCTCCCATGTGAGTCTCAGAAAATTCCTTTTCTTGTGACATTGCGAGAAGCCTACTTCCCTGGCAACAGGTGGGGACACGGAGAACTCCCCTCCAGTAACAGTTATACTTTGGAGGTGTTGAGAAGGAAGATTTCTACTGGCATTTCAGAGGTGTTTTAACCTAGGTGCACAAGAACAATGGATAGGGCTTGCTTAAACTTGGCTTCTAATTCTCAGTAAATTCAGGCCTGCCTTTCCCTCTCCCCTCCCAAACACTGTCAAATAGCTCTAGAGGTGATATTTTCCATTACTCAGTAAGCTATAAACCCAGCTTTGTTTTATCAACAGGTTAAGTTGGTGATGTTTGGGGAGCCAGTATTTGATAAAAATGTGTCTATTTGGAAAATAAACCAATTAGACATTGTACGATGAGGGGGAATATAAGGCAACTGGGGGGCTAGCAATCTGAATCTGTGCCAGTAGCCAGTATTCTGACGCACATTCTTGCTAGTAGATAATTAAGCTCCATTCTTATCTGTGATGCTTGTCCAGCCTTGCAGAACCTGTTTCCCGGAATACTCCCATCTTACAGAGGCCATAAACATGAACCATACACACCCCTGGAGGGGGTTGGCAGTGCTGGTGCCAGCCAGTCCAGGCCTTCGGGTATAATCTCACTTCCCCCATCCCAACCCACGGGGGCTGCAAAGCCCACGAAAACTCCAGGAGTCCGATCTACATTTGGGGGACAAAGAAACTAAGGGGATAAAAGGAAAGCTTCCTCCATACTCATCACTCAGGCTTTGGAGGCTGATTCCCCTGAGTCACTGCACTAGTGCTTCTGCAATTCTGCATTAAAGGCTCCTTTTCTGAATCCTCTGAGTGCCCGGCTGATTATTCTCCCGCGCTGCCTGGCAGCTTATCTGCAACAACGATACTTATCAGGGGCAAAAAAGGATTATGGGCAATCTGAAGGAATACAGGGGAAGAACAAATCTTTTCCCCTAAATGGGAATATAGACTTCACTAATTTTACAACAGTACTGATTATAAAATATTTAACTTACAAGTAGTAACCACAAAGAAGAGTTTTCCAGTATAAAGACAGTCCTTGGGTTATGTCGGACTCAATGCATGTCATTTCGTGGTTATGTCGCCATCTCCCATCCTATATAATAAAGAGGTAATATGCAAATTGACCATCACTCCAACACACAAGGTGGTCACCCCCATGTGGTCAAAGAAGGCCACACAAGATGGCCTGCAGGGGAGGGCAGTTGTGGGCGATCAGGCCAGCAGGGGAGGGCAGTTAGGGGTGACCAAGCCAGCAGAGGAGGACAGTTGGGGGGACCCAGGCCTGCAGGGGAGGGCAGTTGGGGGGGACAAGGCCTGCAGGGGAGGGCAGTTGGAGGGGACCAGGCTGGCAGGGAAGGGCAGTTGGGGGTGACCAGGCCTGCAGGGGAGAGCAGTTGGGGGCAACTGGGTCTGTAACGGAGGGCAGTTAGGGGTGACCAGGCCGGCAGGGCAGGGCAGTTAGGGGCAATCAGGCTGGCAGGCAGACGAGCGGTTGGGAGCCAGCAGTCCTGAATTGTGAGAGGGATGTCTGACTGCCCGTTTAGCGGGCAGTCGGACATCCCTCAAGGGGTCCTATATTGGAGAGGGTGCAGGCTGGGCTGAGGGACACACACCCCTCCCCCTACCCCGTGCATGAATTCTGTGCACCGGGCCTCTAGTTTATTTATAAAAAAAAAAGTTCCGTCATTTTGACGTATGAACATATGTGCTTTATGTTTTTTATTATTTATTTACCACAAGTGAAGGTCAGGAACTGTTATCTTTCTTTTAAATTTTTCTTACTGTTTCACTTCATTACTGCTGTGTATGTGCTCCATGTGAGTGACATAGGTGCTTATGTAGGTGGCTTCTGACTTATGGCAAAAATTGCTTTATGTTGCACTGTAGGAACGGATCTCCAACGTAACCCAAGGACCTACTATATATCCAGTCCTTAAAAATTGTTATTTTTATTAGTATTCCATATTTTATTACCAAAAAACCAGTATACTGATAAACTTAGATAAGTCGTACTCTTCCTTTAAAATGAATAAGTAGTAGGTACAGAATCCTGAAACATCGTAGAACTCCATATGAAAATGTAATTCCTATCCCTTACTTAGTAGGTTTTGTTTTCCAAAATATTAAGCATTGATTATACTATTTAGTGGCATTTTACCAGGTGTTTAACCATAAAGCTTTTATGTAAAAAAAAAAAATCTCCATAAGTACATAATTTTAAATGACTGGCCAACACACTATAATGTAAATAACTCTTTACGCTTACAAAAGTTTTCTAATTCATTTGTTCCTTGTTTTGATTAGAATGGTCTACTTACAAATACAGAAGCATACAAAATAGCTATGCTACTTCCAGGGGTGCCTTTATAATAGGGAAAACAGAGTGAGCAAATTCACAAGTGGTATTCAGAGCTATAGTAGGAGGTTTGGGGATTAGAGGCAGGAGCCTTACTTTTATCATTGGTAATTAGTAGTCATTGTGCTTTGAGGGTACCCAGTTAATGCCTTTTTGTTCTCAGAAAATTACAGCTCAGGAGTGCTGGCACTCTGGGTTTGCTAATCTGCATGACTTTGTGTGCTCAGTCTTTCAGCCACAATCAAATACTCATTTCCCCTTGTTTGTCTTCATTCACTTCCTGCCTCCTCCTTGGATTTAACTATCAAATGCCCTTTGCTTTTGACCAGAGGCCCTTCAACAAAAACCCAGTAGTTCCTGACATCATTATTCTTTTGTAAAAGGGAGTGCTTGGGCATATACTAATGTCAATAGTTTCTTTTTCTTGGTCAAAGACTAGTGTTCAGCTTATTGTACTGGTATTCTTCTAAACTACACATCAGAATTCAGTCTAGTATTATATCATAAAGGGATTAGGAACACAGGAGCCATGAATAAAAAATTGCTTTGTGAATAATATTTTTCGGACATCTTATCAAATCTGAAATCATTTTGTTTTAGATTTGTTTATTTGTTTCAAAGCAACCCGTAAACTAGAAAGGTATATATATATAATCTTAAAAATACCATTTTTTATTAAGGCTTTTTCTTGGTAGCTAGTTTTTTGTTCTACAAACAACCACCTCTTACCAAGTCACAGTCCCTCTCCAGACAACAATCTATAAAGCAGAGAGGGGTGCATTTTAAAAGTGGTGTGTAGGGGGTATTAGAATAAATCCTGTTATACATGAACAGAATTTTGGCACATAACTCCCTTGCAGTTCTGTAAAAACATACCCTTTCATATAAAAATATCTGCTTGGAGCTAAAAAACCAGAACAAACTTTTTTTTTTTTGGTCCTTTTTTAAGTGCTCTCTTGTCTACACAATTCAAATTAACCTTTTGAATTACTCACTTTCAAAAAAATCTTCAAGAGTTGCAAGATTGTGTGTATGTAGTAAGAGGCAAAGGATATGCTACCCCACAATATGTCACTTTGGCAAATTGATCATTTTGAGCTGAAGACAGAAACTACAGATTCTGGAAGGACTCTCAGACCTTCCCCTTTCTACATAAAAGCAGGTCATCATTTTTTCCATGCAAAAAGGTACTATTCCTACACTAGGAAGGAAAGAACATTTAACAATATATGTATTTTTTATTGATTTCAGAGAGGAAGGGAGAGGGAGAGAGAGATAGAAACATCAATGATGAGAGAGAATCATTGATCACCTGCCTCCTGCACGACCCACACAGGGGATCAAGCCAGCAACCAGGGCATGTGCCCAGACCAGGAATCGAACCAGGACCTTCTGGCTCATAGGTGGATGCTCAGTCACTGAGCCAAGCCAGCTGGGCTGGAAAGAACATTCTTGTTACTGGATGCCAGTGCTGAGATGGATCTGAACAAACACACCTACTAAAATAATCCTTATCTGCCATTGTTTTCCCCATATAGTTCTTAGTCACTCTCCCACAATTCCTCACCCTTTGAAGAAGCTTAACCTCTTTTCCATTTGTCTTCTCACTTCTCCACAATTTTATCATTTTTGGTACTAACTGCTTCTTCATGTCTGCATTTTTTTAAAGCTTTTGTGTACACATAAACACATTTAATAAGATATATCTGCTTTTCTCCCGTTAATCTGTCTTTTGTAATTTCAATTCATAGGCCCCAGCCACAGTACCTAAAGAGGTAGAGGAAATAATTTTTTTAAGCTCTACACTGGTGACAAGGATGGAATTTTATTGGCTGGGACATCCTACTCACTTTGGAGACTGCAGCTGACATTTTGAGGGCATCTGAAAAAGCCAACAAAAGCTAAATGACTTGCCTGGCGGGCGTGACTCAGTGGTTGAGCACATGCCTGGGTTTTGGGCTCAATCTCCAGTGGCGGGTGTGCAGGAGGCAGCTGATTAATGATTCTCTCTCATTATTGATCTCTCTCTCTCTCTCTCTCTCTCTCTCTCTCCCTTCCTCTCTGAAATCATACAAATATATTTTTTAAAAAGTTAAATGATTCTTGTGTGTGTGTTTTCTATGCACTCTTTGTTTTTTATTTTTTTTTAAAAAGTTAAATTGATTTTAGAGAGAGAGGAAGAAGAGAAAGAGAAAAATGTTGATGTGAGAGAGAAACATTGATTGGTTGTCTTTTGCACACACCTCAACCTGGCATAGAACCAGAAATCTGGGTATATGCCCTGACAGGGACTCAAACCAGAGAACTTTCAGTGCACTGGATAACATTTAACCAGCTGAGACACACCTGCCAGGGCTGTGCACTCTTTGTTTTAATTGATCCTTTTCATCCCAGATATGATGGGAAAGGTTTTCCTTTGTGTCTGTGTTTTTTACCAATTTTCTTAAGGAGGACAATCGAAGGGTAGAACACAGGCATGCCTCATAAGCCTGTTGTTTGAGCTGGTCTCACAGACTGGTGAGTTTAGAGTTCTCACTGGACTGCTGTCTGTTTGGATAAACTTTGCAGTGGGTCATCAATAAAAAACTGCACCTTGTTTTGTATCCTGAGAGCTTGGCTTGTAACCTGGTTTCTGCCAGCCAGGGGCTCAGGTTATTGGGCCTGCATCAGGTAGGAACCAAAGACACAAAATGCATGAGCAACATTTTCTTTGTCTGGCCTAGCCAGCTCTAGGTGAGTTTGTCTCAGTAAGGGATCTCAGCCCGTACGTGGCCTTTGTCACCTCTAACCTTATTGCCTTGTCAGTGCTGGAAACGTCTCCTATCAGTATCAGGTGCCCTGTATCACAGATGATCAGGTCTGTGATCGGAGCCATCCTACTTTTGTGGGAGACCAGAGACACAAGGTCTCACAAACACCATTCTTACTACTGGTGGCAATGGGGGTCTTTGCTCTCTTTGGCTGTCTTTGTGAGTGACTTCTTGGACCATGGGGCTGCACCCACATTAGGGATGTCTCTTCCATTCACGATAAAAATGTATTCTAAATCTGGATTGTTACCTCTAGGTCTTTCTATGGAGAGCCATATTGGATTGAGTCACTATTAGAATGGGTACACCTTTGTATAATGTACTCTTCAATGGCTGGATGACAGATCTTTTGAAGAAGACTGAAAAAAGTTTAGAGAGCTCTTATCCCAAATAATTGTCCTACTGGTACCTATGTGAAGATCAAATTGAAAGAGGAACAGAAAAGGGCATAGGGAGTCTTTTAATTAGATTAAAGAATAGAAATCAGAATTAGAACAAAAGTTACAATTTACACCCATAGTAAATGCCCCCAGTATACTCCCATTTACCACCAACTCCCTGTCCCTGGTCCTCCAGATAATCTTTTTGTTCTCTGTACCCCTGGCTCACATTCCCCTCCCCAAATCCAACCCTACCTCCTCAACAAATTATTTTAATCCCTGAAATTCTTTTGACTTCCCCAGAAAATTCCTTAGACACCCAACTGACCGCTTTCTTCTCTTTCCCTTACAGAAAGCACTCCAGGCCTGGCTACACAGGTTACTTATGTAAATAATGACGGCCAGGAGATAACTTTAGTTGACACCTTGGGGCCATATGACAGGGGTCATTTTGCTGTTCCTTATAATCCCTCCTTCTTTCTGGGTATCTATAACCAAACCCCATCAGCTCCAGGCCCTTCCATGGAATGTCCTCTGTAGATGTATACTGGACCCCACCACAAAGAATTCACATCCTTTGGATAGCAACTGATCTTTTAAATTACACAACCCTTTACTCTCACTTTTGAAAGATCCTACAAAATTTAGAGAAAGTTAGAAAAATTAGTGGCCATTTGCAGCCCCGCTCATAGAGACCTCCACTGGCTGCTAAGGGGTGTATAACCTATGATTATAATATTGTTATAAGACAAGGCAGACCCATCCCCCACCCCCAGAAACTTGCTTTTTTTCCTTGATAGAGGAAACAGATGGTCAACTTCTCTCATGCCCTCTCAAAATGATCAGAAAAATGGATCAGCTGGGAGCCAATATTCAAGAAGAAATAGTAGATGTCTTTCCCTCAAAGGGAATGAGTCTAAGGTTAAAGGATACACTTAGAAAGAAGGGGAACCTCCCATGGTCTTTGTGGAACACTTTTATACAGACTCTCTGAAAGCACACTGCATTAAACTCTAAACCCCAGAATATAGAAATCTTTTAATTCCCCACTTATTAAGAAATCTTCTCCCAGATATAAAAAGACAAATTCAAACTGGAGTGATTGGCTATGCAGGACAATCTCCCAGTGTTTTTTTTTTTCTTCTTCTTCTCAGTGTTATTATTGAAGCTGCTTTCTAATTCTTTGAAAATAGCTTGCAGGAAAGCAGGAGATAAAAGGAATTTAAATTAGCAGACCTTACCTTGCAAATTGAGCTTTTAAAAAAGAGAAATATGACTCTCAGGGTAACTCAACATCCACCCATTTCTTTTGCCAACTACAGAGCCTCACCTACCCGTCTCAAGATAGTTGCAGATATTATAAAAGGCCAGGACATTCAAAAACAATTGTTCTACATTTACGACAAAGCTTAAATGTAATTTTCCAGATCCCAGCACCCTCAGAGGTTCTATTTTCCCTCTCTGTGCAACAATTTCCATCGTTTGAGGTCAGTCAATCCACAAATGCACCTCAGGGCCCACCATTAAGCTTACAATATAGTTTTAGGATCTGTACTTCTTAAATGACATCAGTGCAACTTTCCTTTCCATTGGCTGAGAGGATTTCTCTCTGCTTGTCACCTCTAATTCTGTTCAAGTCATTGGTGTCTCTGGGTAACCTTTGTATTGGCCATATTTCAGGCCACCCTTACATACCTTTCTAGTTTCTGACTCCTCCTCATCAAACCTTTTAGGTAGACACTTGTTATGTAAGTTTAATGCCACCATACAATGTAATGAGAAAGGTATTTTTATTCTCCTGCCCTCAGACCAAACCTCAAACTTCTTTCCCTAAGGGGAACCTATCTCAATTTAAAATCCTCTGAAGAGGATGCAACCTCGAAAGATGTCCTAATTGGTCTCCGGGCTTCACATGCCATTCAGGTTGGATTGCTACTGAGTGCAGAGCCCATGCAGGAATAAACCTGTCTCATCACTAACCAGCCCAACACTCTTTCTCTTCAGAAGCAGAACAAGGAGTCAGACCTATAATAGACCCGAGTGTTCTTATCTTTACTACCTCACCCTGCAATACCTGAATCTTGCCAGGGATGAAAGAAGGGAAATTTGATACAGTTGGGAATCAAATCTATTGATTTTTACAAGATCTAAGAGCCATAAATGCTTTGGTAATTCCTCATCAGACTCTAGTCCTTAATCCAGCTACTATTTTCATCTCAATTACTGCTGACACGGCCTGATTTACAGTAATTGGCTCTTGTTCAGCTTTCTAATTCCATTGCACCGACTCACCTTTTCTCTTCGCATTTATGTTTAGAGGAAGACAATTGACATGGACTTGCATAGCTCAGGGGTAGTTTGAGTCTCTCCCCTCCTCTCCCAATATTTTCCCAAATCCTTAAAGCTGGCTTAGACTCTGTAGTATTTATCCATGGCTCAACTCTTTTTGAGCATGTTGATGATTTCTTACTTTATAACCAAACTAAGCAGGATGTTCTTATAGTTTCTGTAATTTCCTAAAGGTGCTGGCTACACAAGGTCATAAAGCCTCCCAGTATAAACATCGATGGTGCAGACAACTGTTTCTTTTGAGAGCATGAGATGCATCTCAGGGCTCAACACTCACACCAAAATGCCTTGAGTCAATTTTGTCCATTTGTCTGCTGAAAACAAAGAACAGCTACACCAATTCCTAGGTGAGGCTGCTATTGTTGCCAACGGATTCCTAATTTCACAGCCTTGGCTAAACCTCTATATGCCCTCATCCCAGATGCTACCTTAGATTGAGAAGGCTAAGCCCTATTTTGTAAAACTACTGTTTGGAATTCTCTGCTATTCTTTAGACGGCCTCTTATTCTAAAAAATAACTTGGCTTTCTAGCCTGCTTTAGCCTGCTTGAATAATGAGGAAGATAAACTTAGCTGTCTGACCTTGTAGGCCAGAGACTAGATACGCCCATACTCTCAATGCCATGCCAGGTGCATTTTTTAATTGGATAGAACTGTGTAGTTTTCAAGGCTACCAGTGAGATACCCACTAAGCACACATAGGGCTGGGTCTTTCATACAAAGGGAAGTTCTGCTTGTAGCTCTGCTTAGAATCTGAATTCATTTTCTCTAAGCCCACCGCGGTGAATAAAGTGTAACTCCAAACTCTCTGAGCATTGCTTGATTTATTCCAGTTCTCTGTAAAAAGATCTTATTTCCTGGCCCTCAGAATTGGCAATGACCTCCTTTAAAACCTTAAAATCAGCACTGCCCACACCCCTGGCTCTCAGCTCACCCAATTTTGACAAATATGTTCACCTTTGTTGCTATGAAAGTAATGGAATTGCTGCAGGTAGTCTAGGACAACCTTTACTCTAGGATATGTCCTGTAGCATATTTCTCATGTCAATTAGACACTGTGGCCTCAGGCATGCTCCCATGCCTGCACGTTCTAGCCACAGCTGCCACCCTAATTGACAAAGCCATTGCTCTTACATTAGGCCCCCATTGACCTCTATGTTCCTCATGTTGTTTCTGTTCTTATACGTTCATAAGACAAAGGTCCTCTCTACACAGAGGCAGACCACCTATGAAAAAGCCCCACTAACCAATCCCTTCATCATAGAGTCACAATCCAGCGACTCTACTCTTCCCTCCCTGGTGATGGAGTGCCCACTCCATTCCACCTGATTGCCTTGCCGCTGTAAAAATGATTTCAGACCCACGAGATGTCCTCTTAGACAGCCCAGGTTTACTTCCAGTTTATGATGGCTTTGTTAAAAATGAAATTTCCAGAAAAACGTAACTAGTTATACCACAGTTTTCCTATATGAAATATGTATTTTTCTTTCTTTTGAAATACCTCTGAGCAAGTAAGATGTTAATCACTTCAATCTTTTGCATGCGGTCAGAGTCACAGAGAAAACATATCTGGCAGTATTTGCCAGAAATATCTTCATTTTTAACAATAAGAGAGATTAGAGAATCAGAGGACATTGTAAGATAGCTCATAAACCCTGACGTATGTTTCCAAAACAGCAGGTTTCAGCATGGGAGAAGAATGCTGTAGATTAGATCTTCATAGTCTGTAATATTGTGAATGTGAAAGAATAATCCAGATGATATTAATAGTAAATAAGCAAAATATTTGCCAGCTAAATACAGAAGGGGAAAATAACACTATAGCAATGCAACTAATAGAAGAGGCTTATGAAACTAACAGTTAATCAAGATATAGACCTGTAAGTATGAGCCATATGATAAATCAAAACTAGCTTTGCTATGGATCAAATGACTCAAGTATAGAATCTTTTAAAACCGACTATTCAAAATGAAAGAAAAATTTCAAATGATTAGTGTGGTTTCAAATGATTAAGGTGAAAAATGACTCTCCCAAAGACATATGGTACATCAAATCACTAGAATCTATGAGGTTATCTTATTTGGAAGAAGGCTATTTGAAGATGTAATTAAGTTAAGGATCTTGCGATAAAATCACCCAGAATTATCAGTGTGTGTCCTAAACTCAACGATAAGTATCCTTATGAGAGACATATAGAGAACACACAGGGGACAAAGGTGGTATGAAAACAGAGGCAGAGATTGGGGTCAGGTAGCCACAGCCGGGACAGACAAGCTGATAGCCAGCAGGAGGTGTAGGCAGAGGATTCTCCCCTACAGCCCAGAGGAAGTGCAGTTGCGTGGATGCTTTGATTTTAGACTCCTGGCTTTCGGAATGATGAAACAATACATTTCTGCAGTTTTAAGCCACCCAATTGTGGTTGCTTGGTACAGCAGCTATAGAAAACGAATGAAATCAGTAGAATCATAAGGATGACTAAAATCTATTTTAGAGTATTCCATAGATATTTCTGGCAAGGCGTTTAGTCTTATGGGGCCTTCAGTCCTAAAATTCCGTGATATTTATTAGCTGGAAATGAAATAACATTTATTCTTACTACTTCATATGATTATGAATAAATATTATCCACAGTTTATAAATTAATGTCTCTCATAACACAAAAGTACTATTACTAGTTTTGTTCTTTCTGTGATGCTTGACTTCTTGAATAGAAAATAGGGCTGAGGAGGGCTCTCTGTGGATAGAAAAGAGGCTCACTTTTTCTTGAACAGAAGTTCCCAAATGTAGGCAACAATATATTAGGAAGCCTTTACCAAGTCATGAAATGCCTGTTACACAAATACCTGCCTGATACAAATATTTGCCTTTGCTGAACTCCCTAACCTCAATCAGAGGCAGCAATGTAGCATCTACTCTGTATCCCTTTACAGTCAACATGTTTTATTTTTTTCTTTTCATCAAAAAGAAATAAGTAGGGGGATGGTATGAAGGGGAAATAAGAAAAGTGGTGATGGAAACTGAATTTCAATTCTTCCAAAATATTATGAATTAAGTGAAATAAGTTTAAGCCAGGACTTTTCATCCTGGGCACTGTTGATAGAGGCAATTTGATAAGTCAATTTGAATGGAGCAGTTATTTCCATGGGGGCTGCCTATGAATTGTAGCATGTTTAACAGAATTCCCATCCTCTGCCCACTGGATGACAGCAGCATCTCTCTGTCTCCATGGTGATCATCAAAAATGTTCCCTGACATTGCCAACTACCCCTGGGAGCATACTCTCAGTAAAAACATAATTGGTTTAAGCATATTGTTTTCATATCCATTAATATTTGTGCGAGATTTGCATTTTCACAACAACCATATTTAGGAGAGCATTTGTGTTTCATTTTTTATGTTGCTATATACTGGGAAATAATGGTGGGCAAGCCATCTCAAGTCCTGATCTTGTGGAGCTTAGAGTCTCATGGGAAAGACACACAGAAATCCTATCTAATAATAGACAGACATGGTAATTGACCATACCTTCGCTACACCTCCATTGGCTAATCAGCGAGATATGCAAATTAACCCAACCAAGATGGCGGCCGGAAGCCACTCAGCTGAAGCAAGCAGGAGGCTTGCTAGCTCCAGTGATGGAGGAAGCCAAGGTTCTCCGCCTGCCAAGGCCCGGCTCTGAGCTCCTACAGCAACAAAGTTTCAATTATAAAAGCTAAACAAACCTCAGATACAGTGGGGACTTGACTTACGAGTGTCCTGACTAATGAGTTTTTCGAGATACAAGCCGTCTCTCCGCTGATTTTTTGCTTTGAGTTGCGAGCTAAAATTCGGGTTATGAGCCAGCTTCAGATACCCCACCGCTAGTTGGCGCAGCAAATGTCACAGTGAATGCCACAACATCAGCCCAGCATCACGTGTCTCACTCGTTCACTTTTTGATTTGACATACGAGTAATTTGAGTTATGCGCTCCATCACGGAATGAATTAAACTCATAAGTCAAGGCCCCACTCTATGTGCTTTCAGCAGGCCGTGGCCACAGAGCTGGAGCAAGCAGGAGCCCGGCTCTTAGCTCCAGTGATGGCAACAAAGTTTTAATTATAGAAGCTAAACAAACCCCAGATACCTGCTTTCAGCAGGCAGTGGCCTCAGAGCTGGAGCGAGCAGGAGCCCGGCTCTCAGCTCCAGTGACGGCAACAAAGTTTTAATTATAGAAGGTAAATAAATCCCAGAATAAAAGAAAAAAAAAGAAAAAAAGGAGAGGCTGGGAGCTTCAGTCACCAGCCAGCCTGAAAACGGCCCTCAGTCCCTCACCCAGACTGACCAGGCACCCCAGTGGGGACCCCCACCATGAAGGGGGTGTGGCCAGCCTGAAAACAGCCATCAGCCCCTCACCCAGACTGGCCAGGCACCCCAGTGGACACCCCCACCCTGAAGGGGGTGTGCCCAGCTGCAAACAGCCATCAGCCCCTCACCCAGGCTGGCCACGCACCCCAGCGGGACCGCCACCCTGATCCAGGACACCCTTTAGGGCAAACCATCCGGCCCCCACCCGTGCACCAGGCCTCTATCCTATATAGTAAAAGGGTAATATACAAACTGACCCTAACAGCAGAAAGACTGGGAATGACTGGTCACTATGACACACACTGACCACCAGGGGGCAGACGCTCAATGCAGGAGCTGTCCTCTGTTGGTCAGTGCGCTCCAACATGGGGAGCTCTGCTCAGCCACAAGCCAGGCTGATGGCTGCCAGTACAGCAGTGGTGGTGGGAGCCTCTCCTGCCTCCTCAGCAGCGCTAAGGATGTCAGACTGCAGCTTAGGTCTGCTCCCCGCTGGCAAGTGGACATCCCCCGAGGGCTGCCGGGCTGCCAGAGGGATGTCTGACTGCCAGCTTAGACCCAATCCCCCGGGGAGCAGGCCTAAGCCAGCAGGTAGTCATCCCCCGAGGGGTCCCAGACTGCGAGAGGGCACAGGCCGGGCTGAGGGACCGCCCCCCCAGTGCACAAATTTTTGTGCACCAGGCCTCTAGTTAAATTACTATAAAAACAGATGTATGCTGATAACTGATGGCAGACACAGTTAGCTGCCGGCTCAGAGCTCTTCCTCGCATCTCTAATGAGAGAACTTGAATTTGTTCTGGGTGGCAAAACACCCAGTTAGATGATCATGTATATTTCTCTTTGCCAGAAATTCATTTTGTTTACTCCCATGTTTTGGAGATAGGCATTTGTTGAATTTTGTTGAATGAGGTAAAAGAAGTTGCTTGCTGGGAGTTTTATGATAAATATTCTTAACTCTGCAACAAAGAAAAAAAAAAGTCTTCTGCCCAGCCGTTCACCTTCTTTTCCCCCTAGTTTGGAATTCAAAAGGATGTGGGACAGAGTTGCAAAAAGTATTTTGTTATACTGAAAGAGAATAAAAGGTATAATTGAAATGCTAAGCCAATAAAAGTAAGCACTATTATGACACACCTCTAGTCTTTTCAAAGTGACTTTTAACCAACTATCAGATCTCATGAAGCAAAAATATTTCTCACTAATTTACAAATTTTGATATTTGTGGTGAAATCTGAGGTATGAAGTAGGCATTAACTAAGGGGAGGTTACAGTAGGGTGGTGAACACTCAGCAGAGAAAAGATGTTGCAAAGGCCCCTGAGGCATATTGCCAAGGATTGAAAGAAGACCGCAAGGTCCATCCATGTTGTCACAAATGGCAGGATTTCATCTTATCTTATGGATGAGTAGTATGCCATAGTTTATATGGACCAAAGGGGCCAAATGGATGGTGACAAAGATGATTTGAATTTGGATGGTGGGAACGTAGATGATGTATCATACCAATGTACACTTGAAACCTATATGATCCTAACCAATGTCAACTAATGAATCAAATTAGAAAAAAAAAAGAAGAAATAAAAAAAAGTCCTCAGTAAGCAGAGCTTGAACAGGGGTGAGAATGAAGTGATACTGGCTGGAATGCTAGGCAAGGCCTTATAGAAGAAGGAGACAAAAGAAGATAAAGAAATAGTTTGAAAGATGTTGCTACAAACTTGGATGGTGATGCTGGTGGCTGAGACTAGAAAACTGGCAGTGGTTATGGAGTTCACTTTTGTTTTTAGCCTGGAAAATCATAACTTATTTAGAAAAATAAAACATCATTTTGGGGGGGCAGTATTATGCAAAACCAGGTTTGTGTAGTTCTATGTCAATATGTGCCAATATAAAGAAAGTCCCTAAAATATAAAATTCAAGTTTAGATGGTAGTTTATTACAAATATTTTATTCATCCTTTCAGTAAAAAAAAATCTACCTGCCCATGGCATTCTGATTAATATTTACTTCACATCCAAATTTCATAAAGATTATGTCTATCTTTTCACCGCTGACTCTACATATTTCTTTAGCATAAAATAGACATTAAATATAGAAAGTTGAACTAATAATATAATTGTTATTAATGGAAAGGACAACATAAATTCTTGGAAACTTAAAAAATAAAATTTGTTGAGGTGAAACTTATATGCCATAAAATATATTCATTTTAAGTGCACAGACACCCATTATTAAAATACTGCCAGGCTTGATATTTTCCCACAGGTCTGTTATTTTTTATTTAATCTTTTTTCTCTCTGTTCTTCAAATACGATAATTTATATTTCTAGTTCACTGATTCTTTCTTATTCCCTCTCAAGTTTGCTTTTGAACTTATCTAGTGAATTTTTTGATTTATTGTTGTATTTTTAAATTTTAGAATCAATTTTTTAAGTTTTATTTGATTACCAAGATTCTCCATTTACTGTATCATCATATTTTCTTTTTAAGCAGTTGCTATAATTCTTTTAATATATTTATAGTAGCTTCTTTGAAGTCCTTATTTGCTACATCCAACATCTGAACTCAGGATCAGTTTATACTGACTGCTGTTGTTGTTTTGCTCTCTGACAGTTTCCAGGAGTTTTTTGTCTGTCTGTTTGTTTGTGTTCATTTCTGTTGAGATTTGTATATTTTGGATTGGATTGGTGATATTCTGGCAAATTTGGATTGTGATTTCTTTTTAATTTGCCTGGGGTTAATCTCTGGAATATGTTTCCTTTATAGTAGTCACTGATGTCTATGCTCAGGTTTATATTTCTTATTTTAGTTTATTAGGTTTAGTATACTAACGTGTATCCTGTGCCTGCGTAGCTCAATATTCAGCCAATGATTTTGGCAGAGATTGTGCTTAAACACTGTGAGCTTGTCAAGTTCACACCCTCTGTGGCTACATCTGCCTGTGGGCTGGAAGCCGGTCCACGTTCAGCCAGGTGTCAAGGATGCCTTGAGTTTTCCTTTCCGCTGGGCCTCCTCAGGGTTCCCCGTGCATGAGGCAATTTCCTAGTTAAACAGACAGTTTGGGGGCTCTCTCCCTCTCAGGATTTTTCACTTGGCTGATTTCACTCTTTGCCCAAACATGGACAGCAACTTTACGCTACTAGAGCTGCAGATATTTTCCATCATTTCTGGTGGCATTTTTCTGCTTTTACTGGAAATGCTGCCAGTCATGGGTTTTTGCTTTCTACCCCAAATCAAGTTTGCCCCTCTGGCAGCTACACTGCTGGTTTTTACAACAAAACCATGAAGCTACTGCACTTGGGTGGATTGCAGGAGCCTAGGCAAGAAGGCTGCAGACTCAGCTCTCCCCCCAACCCCCACAGAGTCACAAAGTTCTAACAGTTTTTCATGAGTAAATGGTTTTAATGTGTTTATTTCCTTTCATCAATATCCAGGGCCCTGAATTGATTATTGAGGGCAATTTTGTCTTACATATTTACTTTTGGGAAGAATACTTACCAGCAACAGCATGCTCTATCATGAGGTTGCTTTTTGATAATCTTCCTTATACAGGTACACATTTCCTAATGGCCTATTTAGTATATCTCTAATAATTAGATAAAAGTTAGTGTTTTCTATTAAATTTTTATCTAGAGTCCCTTGGATTTATTTTGTTTTACACTAGTAAGCAAAAAGTTTCTTTGAGTACCACATGAGTGATTCTAATTTCTAATACTAATTAAATGACCTATTACTCATTCAAGAATATTTTTGTTTTCCTATTAGTTTAAACTCTTTTTCCTGTTAAAACATTACTAGAAGCCCTGCACACGAATCTCTGTGCCAGTAGGTCGCTGCCGTCCTCCTGTAGCTCTCCCTGCAGCCCCCCCCCCACCCAGCTTATTGCCCTGCCCTCTCCTGTAGCTCTCCGCCTCCCACTTGCTTGCTGCCCTGCCCATCCCGTAGCTCTCTGCTGCTGGCTTGTAGCCAGTAGGTCACTGCCGATCTCCTGTAGCTCCCTGCCGCCCCCATAGCTTGCTTCCCTGCCCCCTCCTGTAGCTCATCGCAGCCCACTTGTACCTCGCTGGCCCACCCTCCTGCTGATCACTGATCTGGTCATGACGCACTTGGTCATTACACCTCAGGACTTAATGGCTAATTAGCATATTCCTCTCTTATTATATAGGATTATTATATAGGATTACAGAGTTAGACAACTACATGACCAGTTCAAAAGCTATTTGTGCTCTTCTATACCACTTCTCTATGTGTCTGTCTGTATTTTTATCCTTCCACTTGAACAACTGGCAGTAATGGGCTTTCACTTTGATACATTCCAGGGCTCCAGATAATAATGAATGTAATAGACATTGGCCATTTTATTACTATCCTGCAACTGAATACATTTCTTATTTCAACGGAATCCCCCACTGTGTGAGTCCAGACAGGAAGTGAGATTGAACTCTATCTAATCTCTAAAAACCAAGACACCTGCATCAGTCCTGGGCTCAGCAGATTTTCCGTTTCCATCCAAGAACTTAAATCCAGAGGAGTGATACAAAGATGCAGAAAGGCTTAAAACATTATTTATTGCAGAGTTTAGTAATGAAGCATCCAATAGGAATGACAAGAATCATATGACCAAACTGATACAGTGCTACTTTTTTTGCTGCCTAAAGTTTTTGCTTTATACACATTTGCTGAGCCTAATTTTTTTAAATTCCTAATAATTCTGCGAAGCACCTAATATATTCTTCTAATGAAATTTAAGTTAGCCAGAGTTTGAAATAATGCAATAAGTAATTCTGAGTTATGCTCTGTTGAGCCATACTGAAGCCTGAGGCAAAAGGAAAAATCAGTAATACTGATAATGTATTTATTTGATATTTTGTACATCATGAATATTTAAATTAGTTTTTTTTTATTTCATCAGACCCTAGCTGGTTTGGCTCAGTGGCTAGAGTCTTAGCCTTCAGACTGAAGGGTCCCAGGTTCAATTCCAGTCAAGGGCACATGCCTGGGTTGTGGGCTTGATCTCCAGTGGGGGTTGTGCAGGAGGCAGCCAAATCAATGATTCTCTCTCATCATTGATGTTTCTATCTCTCCCTCTCCCTTCCCCTCTGAAATTAATAAAAATAGATTTTAAAAAATCTCATCAGAATAGTATTCATCTTGACTATTTGAGATTTGTGGGATTTTTTTTTTGGTGGCTCCTTGACAAGTGAGTGCACAGCAAGTGCTTTACTCATCTCACCCACAGCCCAGCCCTGGTTAAGTCAACTAAACACCAATAATGCTGTGGACAGGAGGCCTAAGAAGCTGAATGAATGAACCAAAGAATGATCTACAACCAATTTAATATAGCTGTAGAGTCCTGAAGGTTGTTACACACCAAATATGGAAATACAAAATACTGAATATCCTTTGGCTTAGTGTATATTATTATTCCAGAACCCATGTATTATTAGTAATTTAATTATATTAGAAATTAGGACGTACCATCTATGTAATAATTCTGTTATTTGGAGGCAATTAATCTATTTGTAGTGGCCCACAGATAAAGTATCACAAAACTATAGCACTGCCCCAACTTGTGATAATAAGAAACATCACAGTCTCATAATATTCTTGATAAAAATTTGCTTTAAAGTTTAAAAAAGGTTTTTAGTCACCTATTCAATAAAAATGGGCTAGAGTGTTGTTGTTAGCATGAGCTTAACATAGATTCTTACATTTTATGGAAACATTTTTCAACATGAAAAGAAGTCTTCACAATGCAAATGGATGAGGCCTTGCCAAGAGATATTTAGCAAACTCTCCCAAGAGAACTCAAAGATGAACATTTTTTACAACACACACACACACACACACACACACACACACACACACACGCAGAATGCTAAATCTATTAACATTCAGTGAGAAATATTATTGTCATAGAAACTGGAATACTCGTGCCAGTTAGAAGATGCACTCTAGCAGACAAATCATGATGAGAAGGCTGTCCATAATTTTGATCTGCTCCCCCCACCTCAATCCCATGACAGAAAGCCGAGATTGCTTACTAATGGATTTATAATACCCAAGTTAAGCCTTCCTTTCCCCAGTTTAGTTAATGGGCACAAACAACATTTGACTCCAGTGATTTTTAATTCTGTGCATAAAAGACGAGTTAACCTCTTTTCTGCCTCATGCCATCTTTCTCTTCTGAGACAATGTGCTCATTTTGGCCTTAGGCATGTCTTGCTGACCAGGATGGATACAGGCCTGAATAAATTGACTTTAATTGGCTTTTATCATATGTAAGAAGAAATACAATAATGTTCAGGATGAAACTGTTATCTTACCTAATAATAGACAAACATGTAAACTGACCATACTTTTGCTACACCTTAAGCCACGCCCACCAGCCAATCAGAGCGACTGGCTGCAAATTAACGCAACCAAGATGGGGGCCAGCAGCCACGGAGCTGGAGTAAGCAGGAGGCTTGCTTGCTCCAGTGATGGAGGAAGCCAGCCTGCTGTGGCCTACTCTGAGCTACACTCAAAGCAACAAAGTTTCAAGTATAGAAAGTAAATAAACCCCAGATACCTGCTTTCAGCAGGCCGTGGCCACAGAGCTGGAGCGAGCAGGAGGCTTGCTTGCTCCAGTGATGGAGGAAGCCAGCCTGCTGCCGGCTCTGAGCTCCACTGGAAAGCAACAAAGTTTTAATTATAGAAGGTAAATAAACCCCAGATACCTGCTTCCAGTCACCAGGGCCAAAGAGCTGGAGTGAATAAAAAAAAAAAACAAAAAAAGAAAAGGTTGGGAGCTTCAGTCGCCAGGGGGTTGGTCAGTCTGAAAACAGCCATCAGTCCCTCACCCAGGCTGACCAGGAATCCCAGTGGGGACCCCCACTCTGAAGGGGGTGGGGGCATCCTGAAAATGGCCCTCAGTTCCTCACCCGGGCTGGCCAGGCACCTCAGTGGGGACCCCACCCTGAAGGGGGTTTGGGAAGCCTGGAAACAGCCATCAGCCCCTCACCCAGACTGGCCAGGCACCCCAGTGGGGACCCCCACCCTGAAGGGGGTTGGGGCAGCCTGAAAACAGCCATCACCCCCTCACCCAGGCTGGCCAGGCACCCCAGCAGGACCCCCACCCTGATCCAGGACACCCTTCAGGGCAAACCAGTTGGCCCCCTCCCATGCGCCAGGCCTCTATTCTATATAATAAAAGGGTAATATGCAAATTGACCCTAACAGCAGAATGACTGGGAATGACTGGTCACTATGACACACACTGACCACCAGGGGGCAGACGGTCAATGCAGGAGCTGCCCCCTAGTGGTCAGTACACTCCTACAGGGGGAGCTCTGCTCAGCCACAAGCCAGGCTGACGGTTGCCAGTACAGAGGTGGTGGTGGGAGCCTCTCCTGCCTCCTCAGCAGCACTAAGGATGTCCGACTGCAGCTTAGGTCTGCTCCCCGCTGGCAAGTGGACATCCCCCGAGGGCTGCCTGGCTGCCAGAGGGATGTCTGACTGCCAGCTTGGGCCTGATCCCCCAGGGAGCGGCCTAAGCCAGCAGGTGGTCATCCCCCGAGGGGTCCCAGACTGCAAGAGGGTATAGGCCGGGCTGAGGGACCCCCCCGAGTGCACAAATTTTTGTGCACCGGGCCTCTAGTATATTATAATAACCATGTTTTGAAAATATAAAACACATCTAATAATGCTTATTACTTAAAATTTCACAAAACATTTTATGAGGATTAACTTAAAATTCCATGCAAAGCTAACTATAAACACTTTCTTGCCTATTATGTTATATATAGTTTTTAACATAGTCTCCTTTCTAGTGATCAACAGAAAATTAGTAGTTTTTTAAAAGTTTTACATGTGCCATCATTTTGGGGAAAATCCAATTAACATACCACTTTTTAAAGCTGGTCTCTTTTTTCCCCTTAAATCTAAAATTTTATATCAAACACTAAATTACTTTCTATTCCTATTCAATATCTACTCCTAGCATTTCAGAATCAAATTCTAAAGACACCAGTGACTTTGGTGTTCAGATTATCTAGTAAGAAGCTGGATCACATGCATCATTGGGCCATATTTTCTTCCCTCCTTCCTCCTTCTTTTCTCTCAGTCTCTCTTCCTCTGTCCCTTCCTCTCTCCCTCCCTCCTTTTGTGCTCTATAAGATACAAATGTAATTGAGTAATCTTCTACCTATAGAAAGTTTATCTGGAGAAAAACCAAGATGGCGGCATAGGTTAACACCGGAGTTTGCTGCCTCGAACAACCACTTCAAAAATACAACTAAAAGACGGAATGGACATCATCCAGAACCACAGGAAGGCTGGCTGAGTGGAAGTTCTACAACTAGGAGGAACCGAGAATCAGAGGAGGCGCAGTGCTGAAGTAAAATACTAAGGTGCGGAGTGCGCGCAGCGCGGGCTGGTGGCTGAGGGCGCGGTTGTCTGTTTCAATCCGGAGGGAGCCTCAGACTCAGAGCTCCAGATCCGGGCGAGTCTCTAGGGACCCAGACTCAAATGGGAGAAGCAGGACTGTCTGGCTACGGTCCCTCCAAGGTTTGCAGCTGTTGCTGGGACAGAGAGGCAGAGCCCCTGGGGACAGACTGAGAGCAGCCATAACTGCTCCCTCCTCCGCCCTGTTGATCCCGTGGGACCCGCCCCGCCCAAGCCCTGCACAGAGGCATTTGCTGGATAGCCTCAGGCAAAGGCTAGATTAGCACCTCCCTAGAGGACACAAGTTCTTCCACTGAAGACACAGCTGATTATCACAGCCAGTCGGCCTGGAGGTCAAATCCCTCTAGTATTAACTATAACAATCAAGGCTTAACTACAACAAGACTGTGCACAAAGACCACTAGGGGGTGTACCAAGAAAGCATAAAAAATGCGGAGACAAAGAAACAGGACAAAACTATCAAGGGAGGATATTGAGTTCAGAACCACACTTTTGAGGTCTCTCAAGAGGCTTCTAGAGTCTGTCGATAAACTTGATGAGATGTACAGGAAATCTAATGAGACCCTCAATGGTGTGATAAAGGACCATCTAGAAAGTAAGCATACACTGACTGAAATAAAGAATATTATACAGACTCCCAACAGCAAACCAGAGGAGCTCAAGAATCAAGTCAAAGATTTGAAATGCGAAGAAGCGAGAAACACCCAACCAGAAAAGCAAAATGAAAAAAGAATCTGAAAGTGTGAAGATAGTGTAAGGAGCCTCTGGGACAGCTTCAAACGTACCAACATCAGAATTATAGGGGTACCAGAAGAGGAGAGAGAGCAAGATATTAAAAACCTATTTGAAGAAATAATGACAGAAAACTTCCCCCACCTGGTGAAAGAAATTGACTTCCAAGTCCAGGAAGCACAGAGAACCCCAAACAAAAGGAATCCAAAGAGGTCCACACCAAGACACATCATAATTAAAATGCCAAGAGCAAAAGACAAAGAGAGAATCTTAAAAGCAGCAAGAGAAAGAAACTCAGTTACCTACAAGGGAATACCCATACGACTGTGAGCTGATTTCTCAACAGAAACTTTGCAGGTCAGAAGGGAGTGGCAAGAAATATTCAAAGTGATGAATGCCAAGAACCTACAACCAAGATTACTTTATCCAGCAAAGATATCATTCAGAATTGAAGGTCAGGTAAAGAGCTTCACAGATAAGGAAAAGCTAAAGGAGTTCATCACCACCAAACCAGTATTATATGAAATGCTGAAAGGTATCCGTTAAGAAGAGGAAGAAGAAGAAAAAGGTAAAGATACAAATTATGAACAACAAATATGCATCTATCAACAAATGAATCTAAGAATCAAGTGAATAAATAACCTGATGTACAGAATGAACTGGTGATTATAATAGAATCAGGGACATAGAAAGGGAATGGACTGACTATTCTTGGGGGGAAAAGGGGTGTGGGAGATGTGGGAAGAGACTGGACAAAAATCGTGCACCTATGGATGAACACAGTGGGTGGGGAGTGAGGGCGGAGGGTAGGGTGGGAGCTGGAAGGAGGGGAGTTATGGGGGGAAAAAAGAGGAACAAATGTAATAATCTGAACAATAAAGATTTAATAAAAAAAATAAAAAAGAAATAAAAAAAAATAACAACACAGAAAGTTTATCTTATATTTGTGCCTTAGTTACTCTGGCTATTTATGTTGGCTAGATTGGGTATGGAAGTATTATTATACAGTGTATATTATTATGCAGTGTTTCCTTAAGTATAATATTTTTTTTATTTTTAAAAAATGAATGATTTTTAAAAATTGAGTCTACATAAAATGCACAAAACAATAAAACTGCTTAAGCAAAACACTGCCTATTTTGCATTTCTACATATTACTTATTAAATACAACACTCAAAAAAAACCACCCAATCTTATGCAGTTTTGCTTAAACACGACCTTATTTCTAGCTTGTAAACTTGGTATGTTTATGCCCTGATGGCTGAAGAATAGAGTTGGGGCATTGGTCAATGATCCATTTCCTCTTTCTACAGGTAAAGCAAAAACCCCAGTTTTAATTCAATTATTCAGTTTCAACCACACTATTAGAAAAGGTTATGACTTGGAATGTTTATAAAATAGATCAACTTCTATATTATTTCTAGGACATGAGGCATTTTAAAAATGAAAATAGGCTTTCTATGAGGCTTCTCAACACAGAATATCAGAGATAAATTCTATTCCCTAAACCATACACCACAGTGTATAAACTATTATGGTAAGACTTCTTCTTCAGTCTTGTAAGGGAGAATTAGAAGGACTTGCACAACAATACCTTGTGATGAAGTTTTGTTGTTATCAATAAAACAATAACTGCCAGTCCATGTGTTTAGTTCTTTACATATAATAATTTATTTCACTTCAACTTCCCTGTGAGTAGGAGGATAACATACTACTAGTATTATTGCTTTTGGAAGATAAAGGAACCTAAGATTTAGTGGATTAGATAAATTGCTGAATGTAATATAGCAAATAAAGGGACTAGTGCTTGAATTTAAGTTTAAATCCAAATGCAATGCTCTCAGTATTACTCCTCCAGTGGGGAGCAGCTATTATGTTTATACTCCTCTGGGACATAGGGACTCAGTGCTTAATGCCTGGTTGGCAATAAAGAAAGCTTCCATTTAATGTCCTAATGAAATGTGACATATGTTCTTCAACTGTCTTCTTTAGCGTAAGAGAAATTCCATAATGAAAAAAGTTCACATACAAAAAGTTAAATTCCTGCCACTTGGTAGGTTTGGTTCCCATAAATAGACTATCCTCCTTTAAAGTAGGATAAAGTGGCACTGAATAAAGCCCTAATTAATATGTTATAGCCTAGTAGTTACAATGCGTTCCCCTCTCTAAGAATGTCCCAGGGGAACCTCTCCACCAAGGAGCACCTGGTCTTCTAAACTAAGGAACCTTAGTGTGAAGTTGCAGGAATGATCATTTGGAATTTGTTTAATACAGATAATTTGGGTTTTTAGTTTAGCTAATCCTTGTCAATTAAGCTCTCTCAACAGCTGCAGTGGTCGGCAAACTCATTAGTCAACAGAGCCAAATATCAACAGTACAACGACTGAAATTTCTTTTGAGAGCCAAATTTTTTAAACTTAAACTATATAGGTAGGTACACTGTTATTAACTTAGAGTACTCCTAAGGCTTAGGAAGAGCCACACTCAAGGGGCCAAAGAGCCACATGTGGCTCACGAGCCACAGTTTGCCGACCACGGAAAGGAAAAAGGTAAGAGTGCTCTGAGAAGCTCTCCTTTTTAAAAATCTATTGGGGTAACATGATGAATAACTATGTCAATCTCAGGTGTACAATTTTATAACACAACATCTGTGCACTCCATTGTGTGCTCACTACCTAAAGCCCAGGCTCCTCCCCTCACCATGTATTTGACCCTTTTACCCTCTTCATCCTCCCCACACCCCCTTTCCCCTCTGGTAAGCACCAGACTGTTGTCTGCATCTATGAGCTTTGAACAACCTTTTTATTCAATACAACTGTTACCCTTGCATAAACATTAAATAACAATTAAATAGTTACTCATGTTATTAGTAATCACACACTTACTGACAACTTCTAATTAGTTTCTTAGTGCAATCATAAATATAACCGAATGCTTGCTCTCCCCTTTTAATAAATGGGCTCAAACTCGGAGGGCATGATAGTTATAACATAACTTGAACATTATGATGCACGTAATCAACATTCCAAATAATTGCTGTCAAGTTTTTACCTCCTGGTCATCCTTCCTCATTTACATAATAGTCCTAGCCCTTAATGTATCATTCTTGGTGACGTTTCAGATGAATATCTTAGCTTCCAGCTTTTTCGCTTCTACTGTAGTGACCTTTCTTTCTAATTTATCTTAATTTCAGATTTCACTTCTCCTCCCATCAAATTTTTTACAGATGTTACTATGTATCTTGTCTCCTCTACCCCACTTTATACTTTAAACTTATCCAATCTCGATGGGACTTGTATTCCCAAAGCTCTGCTGTCCTGTCAAGGCCTCAGAGACTGAATGATGCTAAATCTCTTTTAACTCACATTCATTCAACCCTTTACTTACAATAAAATTCAACCTTTTCCCTCGCTTTCAAAGTCCTACATACTCTGGGTCCTACTTTCTTAGTCAGTATTGTCTTATTCACTATTCAGTTTTGCCACTGCTTCCAATTACCCAGCCACATTGGTCTTCAGTTCCTTTTTCAAAAAACCTAGTCTTTCCTATCTTAGGAACTTAATAGTTGGTTTATTTATGCTGACTTGCTGACTTCTTGTCATTCAGATTATAGCTTAAATGTCATCTTCTCAGAAAGGGCTTACCTGACTATTAATACTGAAGTACTATCAGTCACTCTGTATTACATCAAATGATTTTAATTTTATGGATAGCATAGACTTTTCCTGGTTGTTTTTTGATTTATTGTCTAACTACCTTAACAAGAATATGAAATAATTTTGTCTTGTGTGCCTCAAAATTGATTTGAATCTGAAATAGGAAAAATAATCAAAAATATTATTTATGATTACTAGATAAGTGCCATTTCATCATTTCCTAGACAGGCAATAACTTATGAGGTAGATACTACTAATTCAGCATTGATTGACTGCATATACAGGGGTGGGCAAAAGTAGGTTTACAGTTGTGAGTACATGAAACACAGGATTTACTCTTATATTATTATTTATTAATTATTGTATTATTTTCCATATAAACAACTGTAAACCTACTTTTGTTAATCCCTGTATACCGATCACTTACTATGTAATTGGCTTTAGGTGTATGTTGCTGACAAAGACACAATACCCGAAAACAAGAGCATTTAATGTAGAAGTGGAAAAGAAGAATAAGTGAGTAATAACATAGTTTGTGTGCAATGTTTTATGATAAAGAGTAACAGGGTTACTTTGAAGAATATAGGAATAAAAGTTACTGAGTCTTTTAACTCCATTTTTCAGATGAGAAAACTGAGATGAAGAGAAGTTAAAAAACATGTTGTATATATAGTAAAAAAATTCTAAAAGATAACAAAGCCAGAATTTAAATCATACTTGTCCAATTTCATGATTTCATTTCCTAATATAATCATTGTGTGTGTGTGTGTGTGTGTGTGTGTG
>NW_005871455.1:408188-451687 GCF_000147115.1 Myotis lucifugus | reverse complement strand
TATATATACACACAGCTGTTTCAGACACTGATTTTTCATACATTACCTTATTTAAATCTCACAAGACCCTTTGAAATAGTCAGGGTTTTGTTTTCTATAAACTTTCTTTTAAATCTTCACCAGATGATATGATTTTTTGTTTGTTTTTTGGTTTAATTTTTTATTTTAGAGAGAAGAAGGGAGAGAGCGAGAGAGAGAGAGAGAGAGAGAGAGAGAGAGAGGTAGAGAGAGAGAGAGAGATTGAGAGATTGGTTGCCTGCTGTATGTGCCCTGACCAGGTATGTGCCCTGACCAGGATTGAACCTGTAATTTAGGTATGTGCTCTGACCAGGAGTCAAACTCACAACTTTTTGTGTACATAATAATGTTCCAACCAACTGAGCCACCTTCTATATGGGAGGACACATAATTGCTCAAAGTGATAAAATGCAGGAATGAAGGAACCCAATTCCCCTTGTGTGTATGTGTGTGTATGTGTGTGTGTCTCCATTTATCACACTATTTTTTATGATATTTAGGCTGTTTGTGAAAATGAATATAATTTAGGCAAGCAATTCAGTCTGCCTGTTAATTCATTAGTCTACTATTTAGGAATTTTACTCAAAAAGATTTGTCTTGTGTTTTTTACCCTTTCATCCATATTTTCACCATATGCATGACTGGGCATCCTTCCAGGCCCAGCCGCATCTCTCTGGGGTCCATATGAGGAGATATTAATTTCATGCAGGAGGAGCTGAAAATATTTCTCTTTCCAGGGAGCTGGTAACCATCATATATTTGTATTACCTGAGGCACACTGCTCATCAAACAGGACACTAATGGAACTGAGCACCTGCAAACTTGTGGCTGTATTTGCCATCTTTCCTCAGAAGAGAGTGGGTACATTTTTATTCTTAATGTAAGAAAAAAATCTCAAGGGAGGGAAAAATACTATACTGGAATAGCAATGAAGAAGTAGTTGTTGTACATGACATTTTATTTCTGGATGGCTAGAAAGATCAATGTTCTTGCCTGTAGCTCATGAATTAATATCCTCAGCTACCAAGGAATGAGACATTGTGCACAGCAACTTGTTCTTCATTGCTAACTTCTTGTCATAAGTAAAGTGATAATAATGTGGCTTCAGAAGAGGTGTCACCCTTGGGAAATAGCATGACTGTATCTTAAAAATCACTAATAACTGTACTATATGAACTTGACTTATGTTTTCTGTACAATGAGGCATTTTCTATTAGGCATATGGAAAGCAGAGGCTCTGGGTGATTCAGCCTTTAGGGGATGTCATTTTTATATCCCCAGAGGTCGTCAGAGTTCCATCCAATTCTATGAGGACTGGAGTCCTTGAATATGGAATTCCACTATTACCTTACTCTGGTAAACAATTAGCTTGTGCTTCTGATGGATCATTTACAAAATGTCCATAGCAATATATTTAGTAGATATTAAAAGTATGTTCTGAGGACAAATCCATTAATTACTGTATTTTTTTACCTAGCAAATATTTATTAAATGTTTACTAAGGACCAAACATTCTGTAAGACATAATATGTGTAAAAATAATTTCAAACCATTTTAGAGGTTAGCACATATGATACAATAAAAATATTTCCGTGTGAAAAGTGTAATGAGAAAATACAAGTAACAAATTAGACAAAACAGAGATTTTTCATTTCACAAGAGTAAACCCGGATCCATAGAACATAAAATGGCAAAGGTGAAGATACACAATTCATAACTCAATAATATTAGAAGCCTAAAGTTTTTGAGACTTCAAATACAGCAGCATGTACTCTATGTACATGAATTTTTCTAAAATCCTTTCTGAGGCCACAGTGATATAATACTTTAAAATGAAATGAACCCACAAAGGCAAAATGAATGGGATCAGTGGGTCAGTGAGTGGCATAAAAGGCTATTGAAGATTTCAATATTTTTGTTGAAGAAACCTTAGAGGGTTGAATAAAGCAGGTGGTGCGGTAACAGTTCTAACTATGTCATGAAGGTGCCTCCGAGGAGGTGTTAGTCATTCTGGTCTTTGCAGAATAATATATTTGAATATTGTTATAATGATAAGAGGCTTTCTTATTAATGTCTTCTTAAATTCTCACAGTAGTCTTGTAAGGCAATTAGATTTGTGTCTGCTTTAAAAATGGGAAATCTCAGGATCTGAGATGTAATAAAAAGGAAATCTCAAAGATAAATGAATCATTTTTCACTGAGTTAAGTTTTTCTTCATGCAATAAATGTTTATTGAGCACTTACCACATCACAGACACTGTTCTACAGTGTGGGATGTTATGGTGAGTAAGATAAATATGATTTCTCCTGTCAATAAGTTTATAGTTTTCTGACTTTAACTTAAATATTTATTATAATGCTGAACAAAAAGAGAGAGGGGAAACCATCAAAATAAGCTGATAACTGCCAATGTCTAGTAGTATAAACATTTATAGTGTAAAATCTACACATATTCATACGGAAATAGGCTAAGTGATCTACACAGTGACCTCACTAAGAATTATTTCACTTATCTCAACTGACTGCCTTACAGTGCAGTTACATTAAAATGAAGAAAACACTATGGCTAATATATAATAGATTTGTACCATGCCCAGTTTAGGTTTAAGACATCCTATATAATAAAAGCCTAAGACCAAGAGGTCTCAAGAGGATCAGAGGAGAAAAAGAACTTTGAGACCAATATGTAGAGAGAGGATCTATATAGTACATGGCCATATATATATATATATATATATATATATATATATATATATAGTTTAGCTATATATATATATGCATATATATATATATATAAAACTATTTCTTTGGGATAATTGAAAGGATTAATAAAGTTAATTTAATTTTCTAAATAAAGCAACATGAAACAGAATGTCTTCAAAAAAAGGTAGACATTATTAAATATTTATATCTTTAAAAAAATAAAAATAAAAAAATAAATAAAAGCCTAATATGCTAAGTGTCTGGTCATCTGGTTGTCCGTTCAACCAATCAAAGTGTAATATGCTAATGATATGCAAGGGCCACTCAACTGCTCGCTATGATGTGCACTGACCACCAGGGGTCAGACGCTCAGGCTGGTAGGTTAGCTTGCTGCTGGGGTCCAGCCGATCAGGACTGAGAGAGACTGGCCAGACAAGCCCTGGAGCCCTCCTGCAGTCCCTCCCCGGCTGGCCAATCTTCCGCATCCCTCCCTGGCCCTGATGGTGCACTGGTGGGGTCCCCAGTTTCAGCCTGATCCCACAGGCCAGGCGAGGGACCCCACTGGTGCACGATATTGTGCACTGGGCCTCTAGTAGACATATATTTGCATAGCCAAATTTATTTGTACATGATATCACCATATTTGTTTACTGTTAGCCTCACTTTCATTTATAGATTAAACTCAATATCTAAAGGAGAAAATACGTGTAATTTTAAAATACATTATTTGGATTTGTCAACTATATTTGTGATGTTCAATTTCCTTCCTTCCACTTCCAAGTGAATGCAGTCCAAATATTTGCTCCCATCAGTCTAATTAAACTATTCTCTGAAAGTCTATAAATGATCTCCTTGTGGCTAAAAGCAAAGGAATTCCACACTCCTCATCTTAACCTGTCCTTCAGCTTTTGATACAGTTGATGGTGCAGTGTTCCTCAAAACACTTTTTTCTATGACTTTCAGGGCACCATTCTTACCTGATTTTCCTCTTACCATCCAGACAACTCTTTCTTCAATCTTCTTTTCTGGCTCGTTTTTATATTTCTATCTCCCAAACTGTGGGGTCCAGAACTCAATGACTTAACCTCTCCTTCTGAATATCTCAGTCATCTAGTCCCATGGAGTCACTACAATCACCATCTAATAATCCTCAAACTTATCTCGTTAGCCCAGAACTCTCTCCTGACGCTCCCGAATTCCTCCTGACTCTCTCCTCCACTTCCCCACTTCAATGTCTAGCAGACTTATCTAACTTAACATATCCCAAAGTGGCTCTTAATATTTCCTACAAACTTTCTGTCTCCAGAGATCTGCATTGTTTGCATCCTAACCCTTGTATGAGTTCCCTATGGCTGCTCTGACCAATTACCACACATTAGTGGCTAATAACACAAATTTATTTTCTTACAGTTCTGGAGGGTAGAAGCCTGAAACCTGTATAACTGGGCTGAAATCAAAATGCTGACAGGCCTGCACTTCCTCTGGAGGCTCTGAGGGAGAATCCATTCCTCGTGTCTTCCAGTTTCTGGTGTCCACTGGCTTTCCTTGGCTTGTGGTCACATTACACCAGTCTCTGCCTCTGTGATTACTTTGCTTTCAGCCCTACCACAACCTCCCTACAGAACTCCGTTAGGTCCTTACTGAAATGCCAATGCCTATGCCGTGCCTTCCCTGACCACCTTATTTAAAATCTCCCACTCATTACTAAAATACTTGACACTCACTCTCCCCCTTTCCTTTATTTTAATCCTCATAGCCTTTATCACTAAGTAAAATAGTTACATATTAAACAGTTATATATATATATATATATATATATATATATATATATATATATATATATATATATACACATATATAATTGTAATTCTTTGGTACTTATCTCTCTTTTATGAGAATCATAAACTCCATGGGATTTTTGTTATTAATCTTAGCCAGTAGAGATTAATACCTTGTACATTTTAGCTCAATAGCTATTTACAGAACTAGTTTGTTGAATTATTTGTTGTTATTAACTAGTTTATACCAATACGTTTCTGTACTACTGTTATTTTCCTATGAGTAGCAATTTCATTTTTTGATTTTCAAACTAATTAGATTCATAATAATATTAGAAAATCTTTGTGATAAAAAGTATTCTCACCTAAATATTTATCTCAATGATAAGTGAAAATTATTCTTTATTTTCAGTTGTTTTAAAATTTATCTTAAAATACATAATTGTAAAGGAGACTTTATATTTATATTAGATGGAATAGATAATACATTTGAAAAAAACTGATATTATTTCACTATACTTATTCCAAATGCCTATATTATACTAAGATAGAAACAAATTTTAAATGTTTTAAAGTATTAAAAGTGAAAACCTCAACTTCTCTAAGAGGCTTTGCTTGGACAATGCATCTGCACAAATAATAGATTAAATTATAACTTGGCACATATAATTATTTCCTTTTCTTTATCTAAATTTTGGATGTTTAATTAAGTGTGTATATCATATATAAACCCTTATTTATCCTTGAAACTATCACTACTAAGGTTCAGTCAACAACAAACTTATAAGATGTGCTGTTTTAAATTTTAACTGTTTCCCTAGTTGGCTGTATCAACTCATATTCCTACCAGCAATGAGTAAAAATACATTTTTACCCATAATGACATTGTATTATACTCCTCAATCTGAGCCATATTACTATTTTTGTGTACTATTTATAGTTCAGTTTTCATCATTGTTCCTAATGACTTTCTAAGTTCTCTGTGCTGCTTATTAATCCTAATGTCCCAAATTTAAAAGGTCAGCCCTGGAAGTTTTTAATCACTGCTAAATTTTGGAATTTTGGATACTTATCTCATAGATCTTCATTACCAGTATTTCATTCTTATTGCTTGTTTATTGTCCCCCAATTTTTTCTCCGGACTACATTGGGTAAAGAATTTATTACTTTGATTTGTACTTCATTCTACAGAATACTACAAGAACCAACATTATTTTTAAATGGGTCCCATCCTGCAAAGATCTGTCCCCTCTGTCATCTCTTATCATAATCTTATATTATCTTTTATCACCATCATCAAAAGATTGTTGAACACATAGTTAAAAATATTTTTGAAGGCCCTGACTGGATAGCTCAGTTGGTTAGAGCATCATCCTGATACACCAAAGTTGTGGGTTGATCCCCAGTCAGGGCATATACAGGAAACAACTAAGGAATGCATAAATGGGTGGAAAAACAAATCTCTCTCTCTCTTTCTCTCTCTCTCTCTCTCTCTCTCTCTCTCTCATAAAAAAGAGCAAATAATTTAAAAGAATTATGTGAAGACCCTAGACCCTAACAAACAAACAACTACAATATTTTGCATGATCGACACTAAACCAGAAAAAAATGCAATGGGCTTCTGTCAGTTATAGATGTATCCAGTAGTACTCATTTTATTGTCTTTTATTGCTTATCATTGTTCAGGTGACAGTAAGCTAAATTTCATCTTTACTTTCTTATAACTCTCTCCTAAGATATAGAAAATGTGTGGGTGGAAAGTATGAAATATAAATCAAGAGACATGAAACTGCATACCAAATCTGAAATGTCCTTTAAAAAAAGAAAATTAAGGATGGATCAAAGCAATAAAGAAATTTTCACATAAAGGTTTTAAAATTCTATGTTCAGCATTTTCAGGTTTATAGCCTGTTGCATGATTCTAAACTGATGCAAAATGGAGCCACACCATCTCACAAAGCAGAACCCTTCCTATTCTAAATGTATATTTCCTTTGCTCTTTGGTACTGATTTCATTTTCATACTATGGACTGGTTAATAAAATTCCTCCTGTGGGCACATATAAAGAAATTCTCATTTTGAAATATAACATTTAAAAAAGTATTTATATACACTCACCAAGAATGAGTAAGCGAGTGTTTGCTGAATCTTAAGCTTTCACATAAACACAGAATGAATATTATCAGTCACCATATTCTTATGTATACACTTAAAAAAGACTGTCAAATGAAATAAGGAAAAAAATGATGCATTAACAATGTTATTTAATCTTCACTATCTGTTTCACCACTCAACAAGATATAGTCATATAAGGCATTAAACTAAGTAAATTTGGTTTTTACAGCTTACATTTGAAGCCAGTGCTATAAGTCAGGGTTTCTCAAGCCTGGCCATTATTGATATTTTGGGCCAGATAATTCTTTGTTGGGATAGAGGGACATTGTCCTCCGCATTGTAGGATATGTAGCAGCCTAAACCTCCTGCCTTCAGCCCTGCTGGTTGCTAGTAGCAATTGCCAACCCCCAACCACCACGATGATCGAAAATGTCTGAGACACTGCAAGTGTATCCTGAGTTGGTATAGGGGGAGGGCAGGGAGAGCTTTATTGCCCCCAGTTGAGAAACATTATCCTAAGTTATGTAACATTATTATGTAATATTATACCTGATATCTAGGTACTTTTATTTTAAATTTTTAAATTATTATAAGAGAGCACATTAGTTTTTCATCCACCTCTAGATAATTTGAATATGTAAATTATTAAAACACTACACCTTATATTAACTACCAGAGTAGTTAGTATGCAATAGATAGCATAAATCATGGAGTATTTATTTTATTTTTTTAAGTTGATATGAGAAAGGGAGAGAACCATCAATCATCGGTTAGTTGCCTCTTGCATGTGTCCTGATTTGGGGATGGAACTGCAACGTAGGCAACCTAGATATGTGCCCTGACTGGGAATTGAACCCACCACCTTCTTTTGTACTGGATAATCTTATTTTCTGAATAATCAGAACACATTTTATACGGTATTTTTAATATGTGAAGTTCTTTATGTAAAAGTGCCTGAAAAAGATTTAAATGTCTGTTTTAAAAAGTCACCTTTATTAAAAATATAACATTATGTGAAATCACAGCCATTTAGAAAACCCTAAATATATATTATCCTGCAAATTGTGGGAAGCTGGTATCTCTTTTCTATGTGGTCAATTCTCATTTGTTAAAAAATATTATAGTTCATCTCAGATGAAGACAAAATATATCTTTAACAAAAGAATATTATTAGTTATGCTAGTAAAGCTTTATTGTTAGCAATGAATCATTCTCATGAAAGAAAGAAATTAAAATGTTAAGAAAAAGTACCCAAAACAAGGAAATTAGGAAAAAGGATATCTGTGTATCCTTCTGATACCATTTACAAAATTGGGTAACAGGCTCATTCAAAGATTTTCTCCAGGAAAATTCAGCTTGGTTTGACTTGCTATTTACTACTGAATAGTGGCCTACACTATGCAATTATAGATTTTTTTTGTCTGGTCAACATTCAAATAACTTGTCTAGAATTAAACATAATCCAATGGTTATGATTATATTTCCCTTAAGTTATCAAGTGCTTCTTCATCTAACCTAGCGATTGTCTTTCAACATTCTTTGTTGGGTAACTAAATATATTCTTCAAACAGCTTTTGCCATTCTTTTTTTTGCCATTCTTTAATTCAATTTTGAAAATTATACTTTTACAATAGTTACCTTTGTCATAATATTCTTAGAATGTTTCAGATATAGATACCACTACTGATAGTATCCTGAAAACTATCAGTATTGATGCTAGATTAATCTGGGTTGTAAATGATATTCTTGGAGAAAGCACTAAAAGACTATTTCTATAAAAGTATTTGGTTCCTGAGAGTAATGTGGGTCAATTAATATTGATTTGGATAAGAAAGGGAGAGAATGTGGGAGAAGTGAGAAGAGCAGAGTCTAGGGTTTATGTCACAATTTTTACATGAATAGATTTTGATAAAATTAAATTTTTATAAAAAAATTATATATATATACCCTTTGCACCTCCTCTATGGGAATAAATTACTTGAAATTTGTGGGAAGGAAAAAAAAATCATACTTAGAATATTTATCTATTTCCACCTGTCACTTCAGAGAAAATATTTGTGTATTCAGTTTAAGATTTATTTTAAGGAGGTATTTTTGACTTATATTTGTGAAAGACATGTATTTCTCCAGCAGTATTGAATACAAACCAAGTTAAGCATTTTAATACATAACAATTTAGGGCTATTAGAAGAACAAACTCCTGGGGAGGACGAGAGAGAAAGAATCAAAACTCATCTAGTTGAAAAATTCTCTTTCACAACAGAGTCTGCATAATTTAGGGATCTTATAATGGCTTAATAAAGATTTTAAAAATCACCTCTGAGCTTAGAAATTCAAACCTTATACTTTATATTTGGAAACTCATTAATGAATAAAAGAGCCATTGATGTTGATTTGGTTAGTTGTATTTATTAAATGGCCTATATTCAACTAACTAATTCAGCCTCTGGAAGGAGTATGAATGTGCGGAAGTTGATATTAGAAATAAGAAAGTCATATTCTCCTATAGCCATAGACCTTTGCATTAAACTGGTTTCCCTAGGCAGGTTCCTGAGTAAACTGGCAGAGTGCCCTACATGTCTCCAAACTTGAGGCCTGGAGCAATAGTCAGGGTGCACATCGTAGGATCTCTGAAGTCAGCCTTTGACTCAGATCCTCCACTTGCCTCGTTCTGGCTCAAAACAATGCTGAGATGCTTCCGTGTGCCATGCTCTTTCTTCCTTGTGTGGTTAGACTTCCCCTGCTGGACTGCCAGGTGTGAGCTCTGCATGGAGTGTACCAGAATTCCGTGTGTGGTGCGGGCATCGCCACCTTTTCTATCAGTACTGTCCCCATTCGGGGCAGTGTCATCTCAGTCACAGGTGTCTTCCACTTTGAACAAGGAACAGAACACCCTCAGAGCCAGACACTTTAGGCACACTTAGTGATGGCCAGGATAGAATTAAAGAGATCTGCTGGCACCATGCCAAAGGTTCAGGGCTTTTGAAGACATCCAAAACAATTACATATTAACGCTCTACATAGAATCCAAGGGAGTATATGTGTTTTTAAAATTTAAGGACCTAGATGTATTTATAATGTTGATAAGCACAGTCTGTCATAACAGAGATGATATAAATGGCGATTTTCTAAACAAAAACAAATTGCACTGAATTCTGAAACTAAATGATAGTGAAATATCACAGTATGGTAGCTACTGCTGCTTAATATGGTGTAGTGCCATTTAGATCTCAATAAATTAAGCCTCATCCCCTACAATCTCTGTCATAATATAAACAAGAAATTAGAAACAAGTATATAGACTTAAGTCCTTTTCTAACAAAACCACTGTTAATTTGAATCTCCACATAGTAAAGGATATAGAAATAATCAAATTCTGTGAAGAACCCTCTATCCGTGGAAAAATGGACACAGAGAAGCAGCTGAGCAGGACCTGAAAGAGCACAGACTCCAGAGCACACAGCCTGGAGTTCTGGGTCCCGACTTGCTAGTGTGTAACTTGCACTAGTCATTGAATCTCTGTTTCCATTATGCCATCTGCAAAGTGGCAATGATAACAGCACACGCACAGAGTGGTTGTGAGAATTAAGTTAGTGGATGCATGCTAGGTATTTAGGACACTGTATGGCACAAAGTAAGTCCGTTTTGAATGTTTGATATCATTATTACTGTCATCATGCATTTCGGTTTGCATATTGAGGGGTGCTGTATTTCCTTATAAGTACCTCTCTTTGCTCTCTTTCTTTTTTTCTCTCTCTCTATTTCTTGCCTGCCTCTCCCTCTTGTCTTCCCTCCCTCTCTCTCCCACTTTCATTTTATGGCAGAGACCGCAAGTTTTCCTCCAGTACCCACTCTACCGTTCTTCCTTCTCCTAATACACCTTCTCCCCTACCTAACAGGGAACAAGCTAGTGAGTACTGTTTCTGACACCCTTGCCATACATAATGTCTGAAACACTGAAGTCACTTTTACTTTAAGGTTCACCCTCCTCTCTTCCTGTGCTTGAGTGTAAATGGGGTGCTGGTGATCTAGCTTCCACCATGAAAATAAAAGCAACACTGGGGGACTACAGAGAAGATAGAAGGAAACTGATTCCCTAGATGATTTTGTGAATCCTAGCCATCTACTGACCCTTTATTTACTCATCTACATTTTGTCTGTGACACAGGGAGAAACAGACTTCTATTTTATTTGAGAGACTAAATGTTGGAACTTTTTTCACAGCAACTAGCCTATCCCCTAATAGAGCAAGTCATCTCTCTCTCTGCCTCCAATTTCCCAGTAGAAGATTCAAGATAATTATGTGCAAAGCTGTTAGAAAAAGAAAATGCATAAGAGAAATGTTTAATATAGAAAATGACATATTATGTTACCATTCTTTTCTGAATATAGAACCATTCATACTATCCTTTTGTTATTTATTTGACTCTTTCCATATATAAAAGATTTGCATATTTGCTTTTTATTCTGCAGGCAAAGAGAAAAAAATTCAGTCTTCTAAATCTAATCTCCAAATATAGGATACATAAAATTGTCAGCTATACCATATTTAATATATTGTAAGCATTTGAAAGATGATTTAGTTCATTTCTCATAAATGACTTTTGGAAAAAAATGTTGTTTTGGTCAAATCAAACAGAGTGTTTATAAACACTTTGCCCCAACCCCATCCATTTTGAAATTTGCAGTTGTCATGAACATATTAAGGTCTAGAAAATGCCCACAAAAATAAATCTATATTACTATCTTATACATTATGTGACAAACATAATGCTTGACCTATGAACACATTTTCCTTTTGTAACACAAATTCACGTCACACAGTAGAGTATTATTAGGAACAGTTTAAGAAATTAATATCTAGTCTAATGGACATTTGTAAATGTGTGGAAACATTTCATTGTTCTGTTATCATAATGATTGAGTAGTTGCAATGACATTTAGTGAGTTGGAATCAAGTATCAATAATGTAAGAGGGACATTTCTATACAAGGCTCTCCTATCCCTAAAGACAAATATTGTGTCCACAGGGAATTACTAATGTCTAGTCCACTTTTGGGGGGGATTTGTGGACAGTGTATGCATATTATTAATAATACTCATGTATTGGATCTCAAGATTAAATCCAGATCAGACTCCTTATCTGGTACTTCCTTTGAAGGGAGATTTTCTGATTTAGATGTTGTGATGTTAAGTAACCATGAGAAAATTCAAGGATTCCTCCTGACATTTTACAAAGTTAAGATAACTTTTCCCATTAGGATTTTTCTTGGTATCTATTATAACATTAAGCATGAGGTCTGATGTTAAATAAAGGAAGAAATAAAGTTAGAGGAAGCAGAAAATCTCAAATATTGCTCTATGGCCTGCTCACTGCTGGAGATGTTTCAAGGCAAAATGATTCTGAATGTTCAGACATCTGTATATTTTCTTTGTTTTGTAGCTATAGCTGAATTCAAATGCTTTACTTTATCTAAGTACTAGTAGTCTTTGATAACTCGTGGTACAGTAAACATAAAATAATTCAGCTTTCTTGAGCTTTAAGATCGATGGTTACCAAGTCTAGAAGGCCCAAGTGTTCAGGATTTAGGAAGATGTTAAAGAGCTCATAGTATTGAGAAGCTGCAAATGTGCGATAAACTCCTGGAATCTCTCAGCACTGGGCAAAGGTGGCAATAGAAAACTGTTACTTACTGTTCTTATTGCCCTTAGTGTTTGCTGCGCTTATGCTATTCTCATTTTTCAGGCTTCAGCTCAATGTGCTGTTCAGAAGATCTTCCATAAACACAGTCCCATCCTCCACGCACTTTCCATGTCAGAATCCTATTTTATTTCTTCCTCGCAGCACGTAAACCTATCGATAATGTGACCAATTGAAGTATTATCTGCATGCGTGCTTTTGTCATTGCCTACTATATAATGTGGTAAGATAGCTCAAGTGAAAGCTGTATTGCTCATAGCCTTTCCACCAAAGTGAACAATTTCTCTTCAGTACATTTTTTGGAATGAATAAATATCTTACATGATAACTTGAAATATTAAATATGACACATTTTCTTATAATATTAAGTTGATCTGAAGGTTGTGGGTTATTGTTAATCCAATTTTCTTATAATACTAAACTTCAAAAAATCTTGGTGAAATCACCTCTTGCGATTTTTTTTAAGGGACTTTCCTTCTGAAGGAATTTTATGTAAATATTTTAATATCTATGACACCATCCAAAGTTTCTCAATCCTCACTTTTTGTTGTTGTTATAATGCTCCTTAGTGTTTTATGAGTTTCATCTATTTCTGGGAAAGTAAGGATTCAAGGGGGGGGGGGAGAAGAATATGTTCAGTGTAGCTGAAACAATTTTCAAAAACCAGAAGTAATGTCAAATAGTAAAATAATTGTCCATAATATTCCTAATTTGCCAACAAAATTAAAATCTATGTGTACATTTTATTTTTAAAAATGGAATAAAATGCTTCAAATATCTGCTTCTAAATGTCCCTTGTATAATGCAATTAAAGACACTGATATTAACATTTACATGTAAATAGTTTTATAAATACTATGAAGTCAAATGATGACTTTACAATAATTCTTTAGATGCAATGACTTTCCCATTTTGACCCAAAGACAAAAAGAAATTACTCGTCTAATGAAACTTCATAGATCCTTCACCTTCCATAATATTATGTATGCCTGTAAGCTCGGTTCACCCCATTACCCTCCTCTTTATAACATAAAGCCAACTGACAAGTTAAAGGAATAATGCTCCCATAAAATGTCCCCAAACCCTGCTTACCATTATTAATAGCAAATGGTTCCTTTTGAAATAAAACAGGATGTCAGGCTATTATTGGCTATTCTTAAGTCTTTTCAGTACTCTTCTAGAAAGATGGTTTTCCATGGCAGGTTATTAATTGAAGGGCTTGAATTTTTTCCCCTTTCATAAAACATATCAGAGAAAATTTTGATGAGCTATATACTCTCTAAAATTATGAATTAGTGACACTTTTACACTGCTATCATTTATAAATCACAATTTCAGGTAATGAGGCTGTATCATAATTTTAAGCAAGGATTAAACATTAGTAATGAGTCTTATAAAGTAGCTAAAACATTAATGGAGATGAGACTGTTCTTTTGACCTAGGGCCTCAAGCCATTCCAAAGTCAAAATGCTAATCAGTTTTCTCTTGAGTTGTGTGAATGGAAATATTTTATTATGCAAAGTAGAAAGTTGGAAATGTTTCACTTGCTGTAGTGCTTAACTCTCTAATGAGGCCCTATTTGGCCCCAAAAATAACAATCCTCAAAAGAAGATTCAAATTTGTGAATGTTGACAGGTGCATACCACTCAGCCTAGATCCACCATGTCTGCAACTCTTGGTAAGTTTTGTTTTTAGTGTCCTCACACTGACCATGTTTCCATTTCATTGGGGTTGATGGGGTTCAAGTTTGTCATGCATTATATCATAAACAATAATTCAAATACTTAGGTGAAAACACTCTAGCTCTCATCAGGTGTAGAAGTAACTATGTAATTGGGTAAGTGTGAAAAAAATAAAAATACAACTATGTCACTAATTTTTCCATTCTTAGAAGTTTGTTATTTTATTCAAAACTACAACCTTACTTTTGCTTCCTCCTTAAATGTCTGTCATTAAGGGGGAAAATAAATATGCACAGTTTCACTTATAATTCTTTCATTCATAGAACCTAATGACAGATGAAAAATGTTACATAGAAAATGAAGCTTTAACTATGATTAAGAGAACCAAGAAGGGAATTTGCTACATCTACCTTCTCTTATTATGGCCATTTATTCTCATGTCCTGTTTCTTCAAAATCTGTCATTATGTTGGATGAATGCCTCTAAATGACACACAAGAACTATTATAAAACTGACAGCATTGGAATAAATAAATCCTGTTTCACAAAATGAAGCTATTAAAGGATATTGGAAAATAGCATTCCACTGAATAGAAGTGCATAATACATTATAGGCAAGTTTATAAAACTGAAATATGTTTACTAAGCATAAGTGTCTATAGATTTCTTCCATCTGGAAAACTGAAATATTAACATACTTTTCATTAAGCAATATATATTCTTTACCTTCACGTGTCTATTAGTAAGTCATTTGTTTTACATTTCTAAGTTGGATATGTTAAACATTGAAAAACATTTTAGAAAAGGCAGTAGAAATGGAGGGATTCAATTATTTAAATGGTTTATTAAAAAATTAATATTGGCTCAATGATTTATTTGAACCAATATTAGGTTTGAGGGGGTCTGAATAGACCCATAATGAGGAATTTAAGCAGCATTAAAAAATCTCTCTTCTGTTGTAAAGTAGAGTTGAATACACAAGAGGTCAGTGGTGGAGGAATTGAGCTTCTGCCAAGAATCCTATGCTTCACTGATTTACAAATAAGGGAAGCATGGGTGGGAAAGTGTTTATAAGGAGAGATACCATGGTGGTTTCAAAAGGAGTGAAAATTGTTATTGAAACCTTTTGAAATGAGGTTTCAATGAATAACTGAACCAGTTACTCATTTGTAAAAAAAAAATCTAAAGGGAATATGCAATTTAAAAATCATTTTAAAAGAAAGTTATATTGTCCTAAGGTCATGACTCATGATCTAATGGTTCCCTTGAAAAATTTTATTGAGTAGTATATATATTTTTAAAGACTACATTTGGATATACCTGTGCATACTCTTATACACATACTAGAGGCCCAGTACCCTGAAATCGAGCACTGGTAGGGTCCCTAGCAGCTTCTGTCTGGGTACTCTCCTCCCTCCCTTCCCCCGACTGTCCCTGTTCCCTGGTCAAACTCCCGGACAAATTCCCAGTTAAGGGGACAATTTGCATACTATGCTTTTATTATATAGGATATAGTCCTCAAATCTCGAAATAACCTGTGATTGACATTGAAAGCATTTATTTCACACAAATATACTTCTAATTGTATAGTTCATTCATTAACTTTGAATTTTCATATAGCTTTTGGATCATGGAGGCATCTACTTCTCCCCACATGCAAAGTCTATGGCTCTACCTAACTGCTTCATGCTTAGTTTGGTCATTTTCCTCTAGTGCTTATTTTCTGACTCTCAAGTGTCATTGTTGCACTCGAGGCAGTCACTTATCCTTTCCCAGTGGTGAATATGTTAAAGCATTTAGCTTTACAAGTAGATTCAATCAACAAATATGCATCTACTACTAGTTACATGCTTAGCATCGTGGTAGACAAAAGAGAGTGAAAGTAAGACTTGTAGAAAAGAAGAGATTCATTGGTTTGCTTATATATTCTATATGCTATATGTCTTACTGCTTACAACAAATACCGATGCAGCACATAATGTGTCACAGGTACTGTATTAGTTACAAGAAATAAAGTAATAAATAGTAAATTTTCCTTATATTTTAGAACTAGAGGCCCAGTGCATAAAATTCTAGGGTAGGGATCCTAGGGTAGGATCCCTAGGCCTAGCCAGCAATCAGGGCTGATGGGGGCCTTCTGGCTACCGGTGGAGGCCTTCCTTCCCCCGGCTACCGGCTGCTGGCTGGGGCCTTCCTTCATTCTGCACTACCTCCTGGTGGTCAGTGCACATCATAGCGAGTGGTCAAACTCCTGGTCGGTCAAACTCCCAAGGGGACCATTTGCATATTAGCCTTTTATTATATAGGATATACATTCAGCAATTAAACCTAACCATAAGTTAGCAGCAGTAGTAGTTAAATATCATTATTACTACAATTGGACTGCATAAAAGATTCTACAAAAATGTTTTGCAGAGAGACAAAATCTATTCTGAGAGTGAGAAGGACATATAAGGGCTAATAAAAAAAAAAGTTAGTGTATTTCTTGGCTGAAAACAGTGTGTTAGAAAAAAACAAATTATTTTTTTAAACAACCAATGATTTTACAAGTATGTATTCACTTTCTACTGTGTACCAGTCACTGTTCTAGGCACTGGGAATAGAGCAGTGAAGGGGACAAGAATCTACGTCTTTATGAGAATGTATACTATAGTGGCCAGATGTACAAAAAACAACTATATACATATAGAATGAGAGGCAATGGTAAATGTTATTGAGAAAAACATCAGAAAAAGGATTTAAGAAGTGCTGGGAGAGGATGTTATTCCATATAACATAGTCAAGGAAGGTCATACACTGCCAAGTGGCCTTTTGAGTGACCAGAAAGAAGTGAGAGCATAGTCTATGCATCTACCTAGGGGGAAAAGCATTGCAGGAAGAAAGTATAGCAATGCTCTCAGATAGAACAAGTTCAAGTATAGAGAGGGGGAAAAAAAAAGTCAGGCTAGAGCCAAGAGAACTAGTGGGAAACTGGAGGAAATGAGATTAGAGTTCTGACTGTGCACAGCCTTCGAAGCCATATTGAAGATTTTAGTTTTTATAAAAGTAAAACACTGAAGAGAACCAGGAGACTTTGAAGTTCTGAGCAGAGTAGAATGTTTATCTGACTTAGGTTTTGACAGTTTTAGCCTAACTGCTCTGTCAGGCAAAGGCTACAATGGGAGGGAAAGGGGCAAGGGCAGATCAGTGAGTAAAGTACTACAGCAATTCAGGAAAATAAGATGACTGTGCTTTTTATCAGAGGGTTGGCAGTGAGATGATAGAGTTGACCAGATTGACGTAAAAACTTGAAGGCAAGGTGAGTCTGCCTTATGCGAATGTTTGAAAGAAGCTGGGAATACCTGACTCCTGTGCAGCAAGAGAGAGGCTGGTAAGGGAGAAGGCGGAAGGTTGGAGAGAAGGGCAAAGCCCACTTCATGAGGAGTCTCATAAGCCATGCTAAAGATTTTGTTTTGAGGACTCTGGGATCTGATTGGAAAAAAAATGTTTTTAAAGAGTTAAATAGCCGAAACCGGTTTTGCTCAGTGGATAGAGCATCGGCCTGCGGACTGAAAGGTCCCAGGTTCGATTCCGGTCAAGGGCATGTACCTGGGTTGCGGGCACATCCCCAGTAGGAGATGTGCAGGAGGCAGCTGATCGATGTTTCTCTCTCATCGATGTTTCTAACTCTCTATCTCTCTCCCTTCCTCTCTGTAAAAAATCAATAAAATATATTTTTTAAAAAAAGAGTTAAATAACTTATCTTCTTAAAACAATATACTTATATTATTTCAGAGCTTCTAACAGTCAGGGTTCCAGGCACTACTGAATGGGACCTCTGATTAGGATCTCACAAAACAAATCAGGACATTGGCCAGGCTATGATCCTGTTTTGGCTGGTGATAAGCTCATGTAGGTTGTTGGCAGAGTTGAGGTGCTCACAGTTGTAGGGCTGAGGCAATCATCTGCTACAGGCTGCCTTCTCCTTTTCAGTTCACACCACAACTGTTTGCTTCTTCTTGGTCATTACGAGAATGACTTGTATGCAGGGCATCTGATTAGGTAATGCATATTCAGGATAATCTCCCTTTTATCAACCCACAGCAAACAGATTAAGGACTTTAGTTATACCTGCACAATCCCATTATCCTTGCTGTATATAATATAACCACAGAGTCATATCCTATTACTTTTATTCTATTAAAAAAGTTATAGGTATCACTCACACTCAAAGGGAGAGACTTATACAAGGCAAATACACCATGGTATTGGAATCTTGAGGGCCATCTTAGATTTCTGCCCAGTGGATGGATGGTAGATAGAGAGATAGATAGATAGATAGATAATAGATAGGTCAATCTACTGTTTGTCTACTGAGCAGAATATCATGCCTTTGCAATCATTTTGGTCTCTTAGTATTTTACCTAGAGTAGATTAGAGGGCAATCATTTTGGTCTCTTAGTATTTTACCTAGAGTAGATTAGAGGGGAACAGAGGGAAAATAAGGCAAGTTAAGCAGAAGACCACTGATGAGATTTGGGGGGTAAAAATAGAAGCAGAATAAAAAATGATCCCTAGCCTTCTGATATATAAATAGAAGCAGAATAAAAAATGATCCCTAGACTTCTGATATATAAACACAACTAATGGAGGGGAGAAAATAATGAATTAATTTTTTATATGTTGAATTTAAGGATTCTGTGGGCTTTACAAGAGAAAATATCTTTAGGCAGTTATGTATCAAGAATAAAAATATAGATAAGAAGTGGATCTAGGGGGGTTAATAAAGTTGCCCAGAAATAATATGTATCAAAAAAAGCACAGACTAAGACCATATTCAAGTGACAGGAGAAAGGAGAACTGGCTAAGTCAATGGTAAAAGAACAGAGAACAGAAAGGGGTAGGAGGAAAATTTGTTTATTGACAGGGGGAAAAAGGGAGCAGTGGTTGTCAAAAATGTGCAATTAATTAGCAGTGTTAAATTTTGCTGAAAGTTAAGTGATTTAAAGTTGCTCATTTGATTTAGTGACATGTAAAAAATGAATGGTTTCTTCCAGAATGATATTTCTAACTTCACTGAAGTGTGAGGATCAGAGATCATGAATATAGGTTCATCATTCAAGATATTTGCCCATGAGGGATAAATGGAGGGGTAATGTAGTTAGAGCTAGTCCAGAAGAATTTTTCCCCAAAGATGTAAGATATTTAAATATTTTAGAATAGAGAAAAAAGAGAAGATTGAGTATACAGGGGAGAGAAGAAATAATCAAAAGAAAATGATCCTGAGTAGGTGGGAAACAGCTATATCCATAGTATAAGTAGAAGATTTGGATTTAGATAGATAGGGGATCCTTCTTCAAAAGAAAATAGCAAAGTAAGTTGACAAATTCTGTTGTATATATATTTGAAGATTTTCTGCTAAGAAGTTGAGATGGTGTTGGGTCTGAGCCCCTCTGCCAGGGACTGGACCTCTTGAGACGCTGGGAACTGGAAGAAGACATAAACAGCTGGAGGGAGATGGACCATGTTTTATTGCAAACAAAGCAGCCAATGCAAACACAGTAGTTATTGCAAACACAGCAGTCCAGCCAAAGCAGCCCCCTTATACTAACTCAGACAAAGGAGGCTTCTTGCCAAATAGTGACATCAGTGTTACAGAAGATAAAGGTGCACCTGCGCAGTGCATACAGTGCAACTGCTGTGTCATTGCCTTTGCACCTGTGTATGGCAAATAGGCCTTTAACTCTTTAACATCTGGCGTACTCTGGTCAGGGTCCCCACAAATGGTTTCCCTCAAATAGCCAGAAGAAAAAAATGAGGTCAGATGCTAAGCATAATTCCTCTTTAACCAATGCTTAAAGGACTAATTAACAAAGCCTTCCTAGGCTTTTTATTTCATTCATTCAATTATGCTTGTATTATTCCTATTTCACATGCCAGGTGTTGTGTTAAGATCTAAGGATAGTGCTAAAAGAAGGCATCTCTGTCCCCTCAAGTTGCAGAGTTTGGTGGAAGAATTTAACTGCAACAGAAGATCATACAATAATGTAGATTATTCTAATTGTGATAACAAGGTTGGTTTTATAATAGGGGTGTAAGGCGGGTGAGATAAAGGAAAGAGAGAAATTTGAGCAATGAAGCGGTCAGAGAGGAGTAGGTGACTATGAAGATATTATGGGAATTGTTTCCCCCAAAATTCATATGTTGAAGTCCTGACCTCCATAATCTCAGAATGTGAATGTATTTGACAATACTGCCCTTAATGGGGGCCAGGGGATAAGTTAAATGAGGCCATTATGATGAACCCTAATCCAATACGACTGGTGTCCTTACAGGAAGGGGAAGAGACCCTAGGGGTGTGCCCACAATGAGCTTCTGAAAGGCCATGTGAGGACACAGCAAAGAGGGGAGGCTATCTGCATGGCAAAGTGAGAAGCTTCAGGAAAAAACAAACCTGCTGACACCTTGATCTTGGACTTCTAGCCTCCAGAACCATGACACAGTACATTTCTGTTGTGCAAGCCACTAGTTTGCAGTATTTTATTAGGACAGTCTTAGAGATGTAATGGGGGGAGGGGAGCTTATTTCAGGCCGAGGAAACAGCTTGAGTAGTGATATATGCTTCTTAAACTTTAGTGTCACCTGGAGATCTTATTAAAATGCAGATTTTGATTCCGTATGTCAGAGGTGGAGCCAGAAGTTCCACATTTCTAGCAAGATAGCAGGTGATGTCAAAGGTGCTGCTTTGAGGATCACTTTCAGTAACAAGAGTCTAAGGCTGCACTGTCTGATAAGCACCAACCAGGTGTGGCTAATGAGCACTGTAATTATGGCGAGGCTGAATGCAGATGTGCTGCAAGTGCAAAATATACTCTGGATTTCAAGGACTTTTTATGTAGAGTAAAATATTTCATTAAACTTGTTTATGTTGACAACACTGAAAGGATAACATTCTTGAATGTGTTGAGTTAAATAAAAAACATTACTTTTTTTTTTTTTACTGTGGCTACTAAAAAATGTAAATCCATATGGGGCTCAGATTATATTTGTTGGACAGTGAGATAATTTAAGGAAATAAACTTCATCTTTTTATCACCTTTCTTATGGATTTCAGTTCTTTAGACTTTTATAATGTGAAATATACAGGGTGTTCCCCCAAAACGTATACATACTTTAACAGCTGATAGCTCGATTTTGAAAAAGAAATGTATTTTAATAAATACTGCCTTTATAATTATTCAAAGTGTGTGTATACATTCTTTTGGGATATTGTCTATCTTGATGTGCTATGTGGTATATACATACAATAGAATATTATTCAGCCTTAAAAAAAAATTCTACTATGCTACAGCATGAATGAACCTGGAGGACTTTATGCTAAGTGAAATGGGGCAGCTATATAAGAACAAATACTACACAATACCACTTGTATGAGTAACCTAAAATAGTCAAACTCATAGAAGCAGAGTGGAATGGTGCTTGCCAAGGGCTGGGGAATGTATTAGGCAAAACGTATAAAATTTTAGTTTTACAAGGTAAGTCCTGGAGATCTGCTGTACCATGTAGTAGCTATAATAAAAAATACTGTTTATATACTAAAAATTACATAAGAAAATTGATCTTATGCTACATTGCTTATCACAAAATAACAACAATAAAACGATAACAATAGTAACAGTGATAAATTGGGCATGAGGAAACTTTTGGAAGAAGTGAATATGTTTATGGCATAGACTGAATGATAGTTTCATTAGACTATACATTATTTTATGCATTATGTTGTATACATTAAATATGAACAATGTTTTGCATGTCAATTATATGTTAATAAAGTGGTTTATATAGATAAAAATAAAATTAAATTGTGCAAAAAATTTGGTTCATGTTGGAAAACATCATTTTATTTTCCTTTCCAGTATCTTCAATTTATTCAATGATTTGTGAGACAGGCTATGTAACCTTCCCTGCTTTATGCACCTCCAGTTTGTGCAGGATTTTTATTGTGTCAAAGAGATGCAACATATTAAAGCATGGGGATTTTAAACCAATTTTTCCTCTTTATTCTGGAGTAATTTAAAGATTTTTTTGCAATTCCCTCCATTGAAAGGTTGAGTCTAATTCCTTTTGCTTTAAGGCATGTTGGCCTTAGTGACTTGCTTGACCAATAGAATGTGGCAGAAATAATTTTATTGGACTTTCAAGGTTAGGTTATAAGAGGTCTTGTCGCTTCCTCTTGACATGCAAGAAACACTTGGAGTTGGAGCCCTTAGTTGCCATGTAAGGAGTTCTCCAGCTAAGCAGACTATAAGGAGAGGCCCTGTGACCATGTGGAGAGAAAAGGAGTCCCAGAAAAGCCTAGATATCTTGCCATCGGAACTGAAAAGTCACATATACAGGGTGTTCCCAAAAATGTATGCACACTTTATAGCCAATCCTATTATATTTTGAAAATTAAATGTATTTCAATAAACATGGCCTTTATAATTATTCCAAGAGTGTATATATTTTGGGGACACCCTGTATGTAAGCAAAGTCTTTCTGAACCCTTAAGACCAGACTAGACACCAGCTGAATACTTCTGGGTGACCTCTAGTTGACATAATCACCCAACCAAATTCTGCTCAGAAAATATGAAGTCACACAATGTATAATTAAATGATTGTTGTTTCATTCCACTAAGTTTTGAAGATGTTAATTACACATTAGTAGCGACAGAACATCATTTTCCAAAGAGAATATAGTTTATTTGACTGAGCTATGAAGTTTTCATTTCACTGGGCAGCATAATGGATAAACAGAATTCAAGTAACTCTTAGAAATTATGCCTTGTATAAGAGAAAATAATGATACAAAAATAGAAACAAAGGTATGGAAAAAGCAAGGAAAACTGAATTAAAGTGCAAGACTAAGTTAGGTTGGCCCTGGCCACATTGCTCAGTGGTTAGAGCATCAGTTGGCTTGCACACTGAAAGTCCCTGGGGTGTGTGCAGGAGGCAACCAATCTGCAATTGATGTGGCTCTCTCACATCAATGTTTCTCTCTCTACCCCTCCACACACCCTTCCACTTTCTCTAAAAATCAATGGAAAAAATATCCTGGAGTGAGGATTAACCATAAAAATAAAAAATAAAATAAAAAAGACTAAGGTTGAATGAGGAGAGCAGACAGAAAAATGAGACAGTTAAAAGACTTCCTTGATGAGTGGAACTTTAGTGAAAAGAAATGTTTAATGATAGTATTTTTAAAGAAGTCATGCAGTGTGATATGCTATGTCATTTCCTCCTTCATGTTCTGACAAAATATTCAGTGAAGATTTCCATAGCGTTTCAATGCTTTTAGATGAGGGCACTTTTTTTTATGTGAAGTTATGCTGAGACTAGATTTAATACAAGAGGATAGTTTATTTGGATTACACTTAAAATCATTAATCAGGATAATAATAAGAAATTCAACACTCTTGTGGAACATACTATTTAAAGTGATACTAGAACTTAAAGTGAGAGCCCCTGAACATAATCATAGTTATACACATACTAGGAGTCAGTGCACGAATTCGTGCACCTTTAAAGAAACTGTGGGCCGCGAGGCTGTGGTAGGCACAGGAGCAGGTGTTGGCCCATCCTCCATGCCCCTATCTGGCCCCTCCCGCCGCGGCCCCCTGTTCCCTGTCGGCGGGCAGCCCCGCTCACACCCACTGATGGTGCTAAGCAATCAAAGGCAGTGCTGGGTGTTGGCAGCGGTGTGAGTGGGGCCAGTGCCAGCAGCAGGTGCGAGTGCTGGGCAGGACCGTGGTATGCGGGAACAAAGAATTTTTAGTAACCATCAGAGACTCGCTCTGATGACAGTGACCGGAGTCCCACCTCGGTCTGGCATCCCCGCTCACCTGCTCCACCATCCCGCTGTGGCCAATGCCCACCATGTTCCACGCTCTACCACCTGTTGCTGAAGCCCGCCATGTTCCGCGCCCGCTGGTGGTCAGCGCACATCATAGCAACCAGTTGTTCAGTTGTTTGGTTGTTCAGTTGTTCCACTGTTCGGTCTATTTGCATATTAGCCTTTTATTATATAGAACATAACTATATATTGGCTGTGGCCAATGCCCTTTTCCTTCTAATCTCCTATATAATAAAGAGGTTATATGCAAATTAACCCTCACACCCTCACAATATGGCTGCCTACATCCAGGCTGGCGGGGGGGGGGGGGGGCGGGTAGTGAGGGGCAACCAAATGACTGAACAAGCAGGCTGCGTGGGGCGACCAGGCCGGCTGGGGGGGCAATAAGGGGTGACCAGGCTGGCAGGCAGGTGAGCAATTAGGAGCCAGTGGTCCAAGATTGTGAGAGGGATGTCCGACTGCCGGTCTAGACCAGCAGTCGGACATCCCCCAAGGGGTCCCGGATTGGAGAGGGTGCAGGCTGGGTTGAGGAAAACCCCTCCCATGCACTGGACATCTAGGGAATACATAATGCTAATGATGGCATTTGAGAAAAAGAAAATAGATTCCTCCCAGTTTTCCACTGCTTAAAGCCTTGTTTCCCTTGTTTATCTCTCCTGTTTGGCTGTCATGAGCCATCCTTCTTCATCTAATACACATTCATCTGCTGCCAGCTTATCTTCCAGAGCACCTTCACTCTCCTTATCTTGCCTGCAAACCTGCCTCTGGACTGTTTTCTCTCCCACCCCCATTTAACTACATGTCTAATCATCAGGAAGGGCATTAGATTTTAACTAATTTTTAAGGAATAAATAAATCATCTACACATGAAACCTAAAAAGATAGCTCAAGCCATAAAAATCATAAACACATGTATAATTTCTGCATAGTGCTATTTTCATGTACTAGTTTTTATTTTCTGGATTTAACTTCATTCATTTTTAAAACTTGGGTATCTGACCCTCGCCTGTTTGGCTCAGTAGATAGAGTGTTGGCCTGTGGACCAAAGAGTCCCAGGTTCAATTCCGGTCAAGGGCACATACCTTGGTTGCAGGCTCCTTCCTGTACTGGACCCTGGTCCGGGCTCATGCAGGAGGCAATCAATTGATGTGTTTCTCTCATATTGATATTTCTCTCTGTCTTTCCCTCTCTCTTCCACTTTCTCTAAAAATCAATAGAAAAATATCCTTGGGTAAGGATTAAAAAAACCACACAAAACACTTGGATATCTGTTTATTTAGATAACCATTATCTTATGGTTTTTCATCCATCAAAATAGGAAACAGTATTTCTAACATAGTAGCTACTCATTAGCCTACTCGGTGATGTGACAGTTTAAGATTTATGCTTTGAGGAAAAGGGGATCTGTTTAGAATTTCTCAAAAAATAAGTCTGCACAAAAATATTTATGAAATTTACATTAAAAAATCATAACTTTGGAAGACAAAATGACCCGATAATGTCATGTATTACTAGTGCTGAATATCTCCTGGCACAGAGGCTGCCCATGTCTATCTCAAATATGTGTAAAATCTGAAGCGTGTATTTTCCGAGGCTACTTCTGGTACTAATTACTATTTCATCCAGGACCAGGCAGGCTCAATGATGGAGGAGACTACGTAGTGGACATGTATGCTGGGTTAGAGAACAGTAGAATCGCCATGCCAGGGTTAAAGAAGAAAGGGGAGAAAATTGTAATTTTTAACATCCCAAAAGTCCACTGAGAGCTGTGGCAGTGAAAAGGGGGCTGCCTAGTGAGAGCTGCAGCACTTAGGGAATGCAGCTACTGTTTTGTAAAAGTACTGAAACAAGTGTATTAAAATATTTGATTTCCTTTTTCCTTTTTCCTGCCGTTGAATTGAGTTACAAGTTTCAGGTGGTCCTATGCTATAACTATATAAATTTAAAATATATAATTTTTGATCTATGATATAACTAGTGAGATAGAGATTTAGATATAACCAACTTATATTTAGATGTAACTGAAAGATAGAGTTTGATATAACTAATTACTAGTTTATGTTATTGATAAAGAAACATGTCAAAATAAGGGAGGTGTTTTTCCTTTCCTGTAAAATATTGATAAAAATTTCAAAGATATAAATCTTTTGTGTTGTAGGATTGTTATAATTTTATCAAAACATTAGTAAAAAAACAGTGTAATATTTTAAATAGCACATAAAATGAAATATAATTTTAAATTTGGCCCTATATTGATTTTCAAAATCAATAACTTAGAAATATATACACTTTCTTTCCCAAGGGCTCCTCTTTTTAATTCCCTTTACACAGAGTCCTTTAAAAATAAAGATCAAACTAACTGTCTCTTTTCTCTTTTGGAAAACAGTTGGTACACTGAAAGAAAAATAAGACATACTTAGAGGAAAGAAAGAACAGAATATAAATTATTTTGACTCTCATAATTCAAATGTCTGAATAATCTTACTTTTTAACATTAATTTCATTCATAGTGTTTTTTAAAAATGAGAACCTATAAACATTTTTCCCGTTAAGTCAAAATAGGAAAACTGTCCTTTTTGAGCTGTTAAAAAAATGTTCTAGGAAAATAGTGTTGATCCTGAGAAAGTCCAGGTTGAGTTGTAGTTCACCTAATTTACTTAAATCACTTAAAAGTGAGAAGGAAAAACACAACTCTCTTAATTATCAGGCAAACTTGTTTTCTGGAGAAAAACCAGCTCGCTATAATTAGGAGAGAGAATTCTACTCAAACTTCAAAGTTCCCTGACTCATCCTTTCCTTCAGTCTTTTTATAACACACACACACACAACACACACACACGCACATGCACACGCACACGCACACATGCACACGCACACGCACACATACACACACTTCACATCTTAATCAAATTACTTGCTGGTTTCACCAATATTTAAGAATATTATGCTAAGTTAAATAAGCCAATCTGAGAAAGACAAATTCACATGATTTCACTTATTTCTGGAATCTAATGAACAAAATGAATTGACCAATAACATAAGAACTGAAGCATGGAGGCATGAAACAGACTGACATATTTTGATGTAGAGTTCAGGGGACGAGAAGAGATAAACCAATGCACTTATATACTTAGTAAGGGCCCAGTGCATGAATTCGTGCACCTTGAAAGGAACTATTGGCCAAGAAGCTGTGGTGGGCACAGGGGCGGGTCTCGGCCCCTCCCGCCACAGCCCCGGGTCCCCTGTCTGCCGACAGCCCTGCTCCTGCTGCTGCTGCTCCTACATGCTGACTGTGCCAGCCCCGCTCACACCCACTGACGGTGCAAAGCTATTGGGGTCGGCGCTAGCAGCAGGTGTGAGCGGGGACAGCACTGTCAGTGGGTACGAGCGGTGGCTGCTGTCCCGATTGCCCCTCAGGAGCAGGGGGAGGTGGAGAAGCCCTCAGGGGACAGCACTGTCAGTGGGTACGAGCGGTGGCTGCTGTCCCGATTGCCCCTCAGGAGCAGGGGGGAGGTGGAGAAGCCCTCAGGGGTGATCGGGGTCAGCAGCCACCGCTCACACCCATTGACAGCACCAAGCGATTGGGACCAGCACCAGGCACTGGCAGTGGGTGCGAGTGGCAGCTCCTGCGCTGGCTGCGGGTGCAAGCAGCGGCTTCAGCGCCGGCTGCAGGTGTGAGCTCCAGGCAGGACTGCAGTGCACGGGAGCAAAGAATATTTCAGTAACCACCAGAGGCTCGCCCCAATGACAGCAACCCACACACCGCCTTGGTCTGGTGTCCCCGCTCACCTGCTCCACCATCCCACCATGGCCAACGCCCACCATGTTCTGCGCATTCGCCCTGGTGGTCAGCACAAGTCATAGTGACCATCCACCATTTGGTCTATTTGCATATTAGGGTTTTATATGAATAGACTAGTGGCCCGGTGCACAACAGTCTGTGCACTCGGGGGAGGGAGGGGGTCCCTCAGGCGGGCCTGCGCCCTCTCACAGTCTGGGACCCACGGGGGATGTCCGGCTTGTTTCGTTCCCGCCTCCCTCAGCCCCGGCCCAGGTTGATTGTTCCCGCCTCCCTCAGCCGCCCAGCGGCTTGATCGTTCCCGCCTCCCTCAGCCGCCCGGCCCAGGTTGATTGTTCCCGCCTCCCTCAGCCGCCAGGGCCGGCTTGTTTTGCTCCCACCTCCGCCGCCCAGCTTGTTTTCGGCCGCCTGGCTTGCTACGCTCCCAGCCGATATATGCAAATTAACCGCCATCTTGGCTGGCAGTTAATTTGCATATCTCCCTGATTAGCCAATGGGAAGGGTAGCGGAGGTACGGCTAATTAGCATGTTTCTCTATTATTAGATAGGATATGCATAGACCATGGAAATAGGCAATAGGGTGGTGACGACCTGGGTGGGTGGATAGGGACTGGGAGGATAGGGATAAAAGAGGGTAAATGGGAGACATCTGTAATACTATCAACAATAAAAATATACATAATAAAAAAAGAATTATTTTAGTCTTAATTCACAAATATTTTTTAGCAACCTTCATATACAAAGCACTGAACTGTGCTGGCCATAAAAAAAGAAAGAAATTTATCATCTAAGGTAATTTATCATAAATGAAGTTGTGTTTATATATTAAAACCTGCAGCCTCATCATTTTTTTACATGTTTACATTCTGGTAATGTACCCTCATTTCCGGAAGCTCATTAAACTGCACTTGGCTTATATTCTTGTACCCTATGTTTATCAGAGTCTGTTAGATATGTCTCTTGACAAAACAGAGCTTTTGGTTAAGTATACTTTTCTAAGAAACTTTTTTTATACCAGTGATGTAACAGTCCTAAGAGTCATAGGAATACAGTCATGTTTGATTTCTCACTCCCTTCTTTTATTCTGTCATTCAGTTCATCACGATCTTGTCACTTTGCCCTTGGGGACATTCCTGAAACCCACTCATTATTCACAATGCCATAGTCTTGATCTAGAATTAATTTACTTGTGCAAGGGGTACTGAGACAGCCTTCAAGGTGAAGACCTGTCTTAGACCTCTCTCCTGTCCAATTTATTCAACCCTCAGCAACTGAAAATATTTCCCTCAAAGCAACATGACCTTCCTTCTCATTTATCTTGAAGTAGCTGCCAATCGTGTTTCTCCACAAGTCTCAGCTTTTGATTCTTTCTTGAAGGTGCTGACCTTGTATTCCACTATTACCTTATCTGCAGTATTTCACTCTTGCTTATATTATACAGTCAGCACTCAGGACAGACCTGCATACCAACATCTAAGTACCTACCCCACTGAGTAAGGTATTTAGGTGTTGTTCCTTTGGAATTACTTTCTAGCACACTTTATCTTCTTTTTCTCTTTCAAAATTCCGCTTCAGGCTTATTTTTTTTATGTTGCTTTTCTCAAAAAAATTCCATAGTTTAATCATTTGTTTTTCAAATTTTTATTTTCTATGTCTCTAAACAGCTAATTACTAAATTTCTTTTAAAAATACCAAAGGAATATATAAATCATTGGGACTGGGACCAGCAAGGGAGATCTGACCAGATTTGCAGGACTCTAAGCAGCTACCCTTATTACCCCATAAAATGATTTGTAAGATTCTATACACCTTTGAGTTGGATTTTTATCTAATAATGTTTACATACGTAATCTAAATTTTCTCCTTCTATCCATTGCTCGTAAAACTATTCTTTAAGTTTAGGTCTTCAACTCTAATATTTTACCTAGCAAATATCCATGTATTTTGACCAGGATAGCATCTGTTGAGCTTTTTAGTTTGTATATAAGGCTCTAGACATAAAGTTCATATTTTAGCTATTTGCACATGGAAGAGCTTCTTGTGCAAAGTGTTTTTTTAGGGACAGAACATTAAAAAAGTATGCAGTTTCCCTGGACTACTTTTGTCTTCCTATTTTTATGTTTTGAGTTAAACTCAAGTCCTCTAAAACTGCCATGACAGAGGTTAGATATTAAAAGTTTTCTACAAGTTTGAGAGTCTTTCTTGGCAACCCACCACTCCCTCACCTCAGCCTTTGAATTTAGGTTTGTAAAGCAGTCTAGAAATTAAATAAAAGTTTTTTCATTTTCATTGTAGTATAGGTAATTATATAGTCTCAAAAAAAAGTTGAGAAGTGTTCTTCTTGAAGAATTATATATTATGTCTGGCTGTGAGCAGCTGAGCACAGTGTTTTGAATAATAACGATGCTGATGATAACAATAACTACCATTTATCACGCATTTTCTGTACAGAGCTGACCTCCCACTGAGCGTTTTACAATGAAGGTTTCTGGCATTGCACAGATTACAACATTCAATCCTTATAAAATTCCCAATGAGGCCATTCAACAGGCAAAGGAACTAGAGTGCTGAAAGGTTAAATAATTTGGAAAAGATCACAAAGTAAGTGTTTGAACCATGTTTAATTGTCTCCAAATCATAGGTTCTTGCCTAAATGCTATGCTAGAAAGCCAAAATACTGGACTTCTCTGAAAAGATGATTTATGGTGAGACTAGGAAAAGAATACTTGGAATTTATCTTTACTGGAAATTTTGAGCACTTGGTTACAGTATTAGAATAGCAAACAGTGAATATTCAAATTAGGGAATAAGCATAGGTTTGAAGGGGGAAATACAGTAAATGCAGCAAAACTAAACTAATGGTTAAATTGCTCATAGTTTTTAGGAATGAGACTGCCTTATACTGACATAGATATATCCCTACAGCAAAAAAAATATATAAAGTTCTTATCATACACTCAAAGAACTTATGTTTCTTTTAGGAAAAAAGCCATGTGCCCTGCTTTTAGAAGCAATGGACATTATTTCTACCATATATTGAGTACTCAGCCACATTCTGCCAATATTTGACTGATAATGATTGATATTAAATATATAATTTAGAAAAATGTGAATATTTTTGATTGTCAAGGGCGGGGGAAAAAAGGACACATATGTAATACCCTTTGTAATACTTTAAGTAAAAAAAAATAAAAAAATAAAAAAATGTGAATATTTTAAATACATTTGAGTGTATTACAAAATATTTGCTGCTAATAATAATTGATGGACTAACCTGTGTTCTTATTTAGAAAACTATATTTTTAAGTCTTTTATTAAAACAACCTGATTAAATTAACATTTCATAGCAATGACTGGAAAGGAGAGGTGAAGGAAAAAAAGTAAAAGTATTTACCCCAGTATTACTTTTTATATCTTGTTATGAGAAATACTAGAGGTCCAGTGCATAAAATTTGTGCATGAGGGGGATCCTTCAGCCCAGCCTGCACTCTCTCCAATCTTGGGACCCCTCGGTGGATGTCCGGGATCAGGCCTAAATCGGCAGTTGGACATCCCTCTCCCAATCTGGGACTGCTGGCTCCTAACTGCTCATCTACCTGCCTGAGTGATTGCCCCTAACCCCTCTACCTGCCTGCCTGATCTCCCTTAACTGCCCTCCCCTGCTGGCCTGATCATCCGAAACCGCTCTCCCCTGTTGGCCTGATCGCCCCTAACCACCTCTGCCTGGGCCCCCACCACAGTGGCTTTGTTCAGAAGGAAGGCAGGATGACCAGAAGATGTACAGTTGACCTGGTCTAAATTAGCATATTACCCTTTTATTAGTATAGATGAGCAAATGGACAACATACTGAACTAATTCAGCAGAATCTGGTACTTAGAGAATTAAAAATCCACCCTGAAAAATCATTCATTGTAGAGACTGGGAATGACACTGATTCTCCCAATGTTTGGGAAAGGATTTGAAGATATTTCTATTTGACTATCAAAGGAGACAGCAACCCCAGGGGACAAACAACTAGGCTACATTTATTAAATTCTGTTTTTATAGAGCCAATATCTGCTTTTCTTTAGCTTCTACACCTGTACCTAGTTTTGTAGTAGGCAAAGTTCAATTCTATAAGCTTTTCTAAGCTAATACTGGGACAGATAGTGTTCTTAGTTTTTTGTTTACAAGTGAATACAGTTTCTATCTTCCTAGAACATAAAAAATGTCATGAAATTATTTTACAACTTGAAATGGTGTATGCCTTATGGTGACCCCTGTGAGTAAGATGGATCACCAGCATCTGCAGGGCAACCACACACTAACATTTGACTGCAGTTCTTCTTGTTTCATCTACTAAAACACTAGGGTCTGACCAAGGAATATGGCCTCAGAGTTGCTAAAGTAACCATGGGCTTTACGAGTAGAACTAAAGAGAGAATGCTAGTAGCTCTTTGTATGTAAAAACCTTCATTTTAAAAATATTTAAATAATATATATATAGATTTTAAAGAAAAAATAAAATTATGAAATATAACTCATGAAAATAAAAATCCCCCAGTGTCCAAATAATACTTTTTATTTTAATGTCACTTTAACTTATAAAAACACAAATCAAGGCATAATCTTTCCATATGTAGAACTCCTACATGCAGCCATAAAGTCTAAACAAATTTATAAATAAATAACAAAGTACCCAAATCAATATATTCAAATTTACCATACTTACTGTGTCATTGATGTTTTGCTGAAATTTAGGCACAACTAGCCACAAAGATATAGTGTGGACTCAAAGGTGTAAGTGTTTTTGGAACTTGCATATGGCTATAGCTATGTAACTTGAATCAGTTATATGGTTACTTCTCTGCATTCAAGTTACTATAATTTGTTTTCATCTGACATGCCATGTGGTCATTTCATCTTCCCTTGACTTAACTGCATTATTTGTAGGTTAAGTTCACGTTCTTTGTTCATTTTCCTACAATAGTACTACTTTGTGTCAGAATAAAGGAAGCAATGACATGGTGATTATTACATAGTGCTCATGTAGATTTTTTTCACGATCTTTATCAAAATAAAAGAAATATAAAACGTTCTAATTGGAATTATTAAACACTTTACGAATTTCCTCTCCTAAACTTTGAAGTTATCATACTCATAATTAGGGAATTTTTCAGCTCCTTTTGTTCACATTTAATCAATAAAATACTAACAAATTATATTTTTCACTTCTACAGTACATAGTTTAATGACAATTTAGTTTCAATTATTTTAACCTGAAACACCATTCGTCTTTACTTGAAAAGCACTAACTATATAACACATAAAGAAATACTTCTTTAATGGCTACAGCTTTGTTTAGATTTTCCTATTTGCAATTCAGTGTGGCAATCCTTCCTGGCTCACAGAGGTTCTATTTTGTAGACTGTAATTAAAAATATTTCCTTGTAATCTCAGAATTGAGCACAGATATTTTAATTGCCGTGCCATGAAAACCTCTAAAGATGAAAGGATGGAATATTTAATTTTAGAACCTACAAGCCATACTCTACAACCATAATTACTAATGGTATGTAATATACTTATATATACATTCTTTTAAAATTCAACTTATTTTAATAATGTATTGAAGATAACTAAGATAATTTTCAGATTATTTATATGTTCTTTAAACATTCTTACTCATGGTGAAGATTAATATTTTTCTGCAAATCATCAAGTTGTACGATATTTGTTATGTCACTATTACTTTAAGAATTTTAGGGCTTATTATATTAATAAAGTTGATATTCTTTAAAATTAAAAATATGTTTATAAGAACAAATATTGATGCACTTTTCTGAGTAAATTCTTTCACTTTTTAGAATTATGCATGGATTACATTCAGAAACTTGGATAGTTGAAAACCATAAAAAGGGCAAGTGGACATCTTAACTCCACTTTCGGAAATGTTCCTCTCAGTACTGATCTTTTCATGAAAAAAGAACATGTAATACTTTCTACTGATGTACCCATTTCAAAGGTTCTAACTCCAGGATCAGCAACTGTTGTAAAAAAAGAAGACATTCAGCATGTGCTTTAGGCTAGAAAAGAAACCCATGCTAACATTATGTGTTCCTGTCTTAGTCTTGTGTATGTTCTTTTTTTTCTTACTAGAACAGTGGTTCTCAACCTTGGTTGCACATTAGAATCACCTGGGAATCTTTTTAAAATCCTGATTTCTGGGCCTCCTCCTCCGGAAATTCTGTTTCTTTGTTATGGGGTGGGGCCCCAACATTAGTCACAAAGAAACAGAATTTCTGGAGGATGAGGCCCAGAAATCAGGATTTTAAAAAGATTCCCAGGTGATTCTAATGTGCAGCCAAGGTTGAGAACCACTGTACTAGAATCTCTCTCAATTGTTATTGCAAAGATGTGAAATCACATACATCTGGTTTATGTATAATGATGAAAATAATTTGACTTTCCTCCTAATGAGCCCTCTGTGATAAAAGAAAGAAGTAAATTATAGAAAATAGAGACAGAAAAGAACTTTCAGTTAAATAAACTTCATTAAAAAAAACCTTCATTGTAAAATTTGATAGTTTAGTAACATCCAAATTATACTCAGTGTCTTTGAACCATTATATGGCACTAAGAATAAGTTTCAAAAAAATTCCTTTTTTTCTGTAGGCATATTCAAAATAATACATAGTTGGATGTGTATGAGATCATAAATAGTCATGGATTTGTTTTTCTCATATTTTAAAATATCTGTAATTTCTGGACTTATCCTATATAATATACAGGTAATATGCAAATTGACCATCACTCCAACACACAAAATGGCCACCACAAGATGGCCTGCAAGGGAGGGCAGTTGTGGGCGATCAGACCAGCATGGGAGGGCAGTTGTGGGCGGTCAGGCAAGCAGGGGAGGTCAATTGAGAGGGACCAGGCCTGCATGGGAGGGCAGTTGGGGGTGACAGGGCCAGCAGGGGACAGTTAGGGGTGACTAGGCCTGCAGGGGAGGGCAGTTGGGACTGACTGGGCTGGCAGGGGAGGGCTGTTAGGGGCGATTGGGCCGGCAGGGGAGAAGTTAGGCATCGATCAGGCTGGCAGGGGAGTGGTTAGGGAGTGATCAGGCTGGCAGGTAGGGACAATCAGTCAGGCTTGCAGGTGAGTGGTTGAGAGCCAGCAGTCCTGGATTGTGAGAGGGATGTCCGACTGCCCGTTTAGGCCCGGGTCAGGCCTAAAGGGGCAGTTGGACATCCCTCAATGGGTCCCAGATTGGAGAGGGTGCAGGCTGGGCTGAGGGACACCTCCCCCCCTTGCATGAATTTTGTGCACCGGGCCTCTAGTAGTTAATGTTTAATGTCCACTTAAAATAATGATAACACACATACAGAAAAGTACATACATTTCCAGTGTGGAGCTTGATGCTTTTTCTCAACTCAGAAACATCTGGGTACACAGACCCAGATCAAGATATAAAACATTATCAGTACCTAGAGAAGTCCTCTCATGTCCCTTTCCAGCTCAGGAATAACCATTGTTCTAATTTATTTTGCATATTTTTCTAAATTTATTAAAAATGTATTCACATAGGAGGTACACAATTTGAGTATTTATCTTTTAGGTTATATGTGTGGATTTTTTTCATGTTATTGTCTGTAGTAATTTGTTCTTATTGTTATATGCTATTTAATTTATAAGTAAACTAATTTATATATCCATTCTATTGTTGATGAATATTAGTTTGGGCTACTAAATAGTGTTGTTATGTAAATTGTTGCATATATCTTTTGTCTTTTGGTTTACACATTTTGGTGAAAAATGGTATACCTTTTTTCTGAGATACATATCTAAGAATAAGAATTCTGGTTCACCGAATGCAAAAATTCTGCATTAGTAGTCACTACAAGAAACTTTTCCAAATTAGTTGCACCAATTTACAGTCTCACAAAAACAGCATCTGAGACTTTAAATTGCTCCACAATCTCACCAACACTTGGCATGCTAATTTTAATTTTTTGTCACTTGGGTAGATATACAGAGTATCTCATTGTCATTTTGCTTTATATTTTCTCTTATGACTAAACAGAGTTAGGATGTTTCATATACTTATTGTATATTAGAATATCCTCCTTAATAAAGTGCCTGTCCAAGTATTTCTGCTCAATTTTTTTTTTTTTGTTAATCCTCACCTGAGGATATTTTTCCATTGATTTTTAGAGAGAGTGGAAGGGAGAGGAAGAGACAGAGCGAGAGAAACATTGAAGTGAGAGAGACACATCGATTGGCTGCCTTCCACATGCAACCCCTGTCCGGGGTCAAGCCTGCAATCAAGGTACATGCCCTTAACCAGAATCGTACCCGCAACCCATCAGTCTATGGGCCAACACTCTATCCACTGAGCAAAACTAGCTAGGGCTATTTCTGCTAATTTTTTATAGAGTCCTATACAGTTGCCTTACACTGTCTTATTAATGTGCAGGAGTTGCATAGTGTTGACATTTACCCTTTGTTCAATATAAGTACTGCAAATATCTTTTACTCTGAACCATCATCTCCTAATGGGTCTTTTGATGAGCAGAAGTTCTCAATTTCAATGAAGTTAAATTAGTCAATAGATTTCATTATAGTTAGTATATTTTGTGTTGTTTTTAAGAACATGAAAGCATCCTTTTCTTCTAGAAGATTTTTATATTTAGATTTATGATATATACTAGTATTTACATATACATATGATTAAATTTTTCCCTCTCTTTGGATATATAATTGATTCACCAACACAGCTCAAAGATCACACTTTTCTTACTGCACTATAGTCATATATCAAGTGACCATATATGTATGTGTGAGTTGGTTTCAATATCCTCTACTTTTTCATATGCTACATTGTCTTTATTAATGCAGCTTTATGGTATATGTCTTCTGAGTTTGTTATACTTCTCTAAAACTAATGTGTATTTTTGTTCTACTGTGTTATATACATATTCAAATTAGTTTGCCAATTTCCACACATCACAAAATCCAAGGACTTTGATTGGCAGTGTGTGTATTATAGAATTCAATTTGAGATAAATGGACACTTTTGCAATATTGTCTTTCAGTGCATAGACATGGGCCATACCACCAGTTATCTGCATCTATTTTAGTGTTAATATTGCATGTAGTCTACTATTCAAAGTCTTGTGCATATTTTGTTAGCTGTATTGCTAAGTATTTAATGTTCTAGTACACTACTTTAAATATTTGTTATTTTAGGATATAGCTTTTGAAATACATTTAATTTTCTTATAAGTTGTTACTTGTATATACAGTATAATTATTTTTCCAACCTTTTATTATAAAAAGTCATATAAATAGCAAAATTAAAAGAATTTTGCAACTACACATAGACTCTACCTTTACTATTTTACTATATTTGCTATCACCCATTGTTAAAATATACTTGCCTATATTCTGCAGTTAAAAGAAAAGAATATGAAAAATGCTAACAGGACAAATAAAAGAGAAACTGTGAAGTATTAAGCAAAATAGTGGTTTTAAAACCAGTAAGAAAAAAAGATACCACCTATAATCAGTGTCAAAATAAGAACTCACTCATCAGAAACAATAGAAGCTAAAATATGAAAATATGTGACATAATGTTTTCAATGTGCTCAAAAAAATATGCCACCCAGCTGGATGCTTCTCTCTCATTGATATTTCTATCTCTCTATCCCTCTCCCTTCCTCTAAAGTAAATAAAAATATATTTAAAAATATGCAGCCATTTTCAGACCAACAAAACCCAAGAGATGTTTCCATAAGTAAACTCTAACTCCAAAGACAATTACAAATACGTAATTCAAGGAAAAAATGAAATAACTCCATAATAGAGGCCTAAAATGCAAAAAAAAACAAACAAAAAAACCAAAAAACAAGATGATAAGTGGTAGACCTAAATAAAAGTAACTAGTTTTGCTTAAAAAAATAAGTTTAATGGGTATAATGGGCTGAACTGTGCTCCCCTCAAATTCATATGTTGAAGTCCTAACCCCCACAACCTCATAAAGTGATTCTGTTTAGCAATAGGGCCTTAAAAGAGGTATTTTCCTTAAACTTGGGTCATTAGAGTGGGCCTTAATTAAACGTGACTGGTTTCCTTATGAAAAGAGGACATTAAGATACAGACAACACAGTCAGTGCGGCGACTTTTAAGAATACAGCAAGAGATGGCCATTAGCAAGCCACGGAAAGAGGCCTCAGAAGAAACCTAACCTGTGAATACCTTGATCTTGGATTTCTAGCTCCCAAAGTTGTGAGAAAATAAATTTCTGTTGTTTAAATTACCCAGTCGGTGGGATTTTGTTATGGCAGTCCTAGCAAACTAATATAGTGAAGTTTAGAAAGTAACAATTAAAAAATACAATAATAGCACAAAAGTGATATGAATAAATAAAACATTCTAAGATCTTTCTAATATTAAAAAAATGTAAGATATTAATCACTTCTAATTTTGTTGTGTTAGATACTCATGTTTTAAAATGCAGGAAACCTTCTACCTTGACCAGTGTTGCTCAGTTGGTTGGAGCATCATCCCATACACCAAAAGGTTGGGGCACATATGAGAGACAACCACCAATTGATCTCTCTCTCTCTCTCTCTCTCTCTCTCTCTTTTCACTCTCTAAAATCAATAAAACATGTCCTCTGGTGAGGATTTAAAAATAAATAAATAAAATAAAAAGTAAAATGCAGGGTAACTTCCAAAGGAAATAGGGTATTCCTCTCCTAGATGAATAGAGGAAAAGGTATGTAATGATTAAAAATACAAAATAAAACAAAAAAAAGGAGTGAAGAAAAGAGAAGAAAAAATGTCATGCACCAAATACATACACTGGTGTTATATTCAATTATATCAATGAATGAATATGTATTGAATCATGTAACACCCCACTGAAAACACAAAGACTGCCAATCTGAATAAAACAACCTGGCAATGTAAGAGAAACAGCTGAAATATTAGGAAATTACAAGGTTCAATTGAAAATATGGTTTGTGTTTTCCATTGAACAACAAGATAAGAAATTAGTATTGAGAACTAATATTTGAACCATATAATTAACATTTTTTACTGAATTGACATATAAAATATTGCACAAACTGTGAATTTTGAGCACATAAAGAACATTTATAAACTAAACTAGCTAATGAGCCATGATGAAAATCTCAAGCAATTTTAAGCATTTGAATTACATAGAGCACATCCTCTAACCAAAATATAATTGTCATAAATCAACGACACAAAAGCTGCTTTTTGAACACTTTTAAAATACACGTTTAAGTAACCTTTGGCTCAGAGAAGAAATTATAAGATTAAGAAAATATCTTAATCTAAAAGGTAATAAAATATACTCATATAAAACCCTTCTGGGTGCTGGGCAATATGAAGGAGATTGCTATTCCACTAAGTGCATTTCAACATTTCCACTGACATTAAATACAAAAATCTGGAATGATGATAAAATCCATATATTTAAATACATCGGATTGCTGAAAAAGGAATGAGGACTAAAGGAGTAACACTCTGTCGAGGTGATAAACTTTCAGAAATGAGCTGATGTTCTGCAATTATCTGTGTCATACCTGGCGACACTCTACCCAACTGCGCTACCAAAGCAGGGCCTCTACAACTCTCTTTGGATACACTCTGCCTGTTCTCGTTACCTATTCTTATTGTGAGTTAGAAGATCTGATTTCTATGCTTCACCCAGGCATAGGGCTTCTGAGAGAGACCGAGAAAACAACTAAGATTTTGGTGGTCACACAAGGCTGGAGTTATCTATTGAGCACTCCAGGAGCCTAAACCACTTGGCTGATTTCCATCTCGATTTGGGTTGCCAGGAAAAATATAGGGCACCCAGTTAAATTTTAAGTTGAGATAAACACTGAAGATTTAAAAAAATATGGTGCAGCCACTGTGGAAAACAGTATGGCGTTTCCTCAAAAAATTAACAAGGGAACTTCCATTTGACCCATTAATCCCACTTCTAGGAATATATCCCAAGAAAACAGAAACACCAATCAGAAAGGATATATGCACCCCTATGTTAATAGCTAAGATTTGGAAACAGTCTAAGTGCCCATCAGCAGATGAGTCAATTGGAAAACTATGGTACATCTGCACAATGGAATACCACGCTACTGTAAAAAAGAAAAGAGAAAAAACTCTTACTATTTGCAAAAGCATGATGGGCCTGGAGAGCATTATGCCAAATGAAATAAGCCAGTTGGAGAAAGATAAATATCACATGATCTTACTCATTTGTGTTATATAATGAACAAAAATAGATCCAGAGACACAGAACCATCAAACAGACTGTCAGACCTCAGAGGGAAGGCAGGGGAGGGTGGGGGTGGGGGTAAGAGATCAATCAAAGGACTTGTATGCATGCATATAAACAAAAGCAAAGGACACAGACAGTAGGGGATGAGGGCATGTGCTGCAGGGTGGGAATGGCTGGGGAGAGGTCAATGGGAGAAAAAGGAGACATATGTAATACTTTAAACAATAAAGAATTTAAATTAAAAAAATAAAACATAAAAATAAGTTATGTAATAAATACCATGTACGAACTAGATTTTTAAGAATCATTTTTTAAATATTTGGCACCAGAAGCTGATGAGTAAGATGTAAAGTGAAAGAGTAAGGAAAACTAACAGGTTATATTGAAAACTGATAGAAAGCCAAAGTCAAGAGATAAAGAAAAGATCACATTTCTTAAAAATTACACTTGAGCATAGTTTGGCTAAAGGACTGACATTTGTAACATACAGTGTGTTATTGCAAGACCAAAAATGACATTGGTAGCAATTAACTCTGATTGATGCAATCTAAGAAAAATTACCTATAAAATTCTTTAAGAATATACATATATATATATGAATGCCTAATATATAAATTGTCCCCACAGGAGTTCAACCTGGAGACCAACCACTTGCTATGATGTGCGCTGACCACCAGGGGGTGGCATGAAATGAAGGAAGGCCCTGGCCGGCAGCCTGAAGGAAGGCCCCAGCCAGCAGCCAGAGGGCCCCGATAGGCCCTGATCACCGGCCAGGCCTAGGGACCCTACCTCTGCATGAATTTTGTGTACTGGGCCTCTAGTTCTATAATAAATATCATTTAGGGTTAGGGTTTACAGTAGAAATAAAATAGAAAAATAATTTAAAGAATAGTTTGAAGTTTAAAGAAATCTGGAAAAAACTTGGATTTCATTACATAACATAAAAAAAATAGAAAATCTCATTGTCACACAGTCACACACACTGACACAAACAGACACACATGAAACAACAATCAACAATATGTATGGATTTATCACTTTGTCAGTATAATTAAGAAAGTTGACAGTCCTTATTCTTTTATCTCTTACTTTTTACATATGGTTAATTATCAATTACCTAACATTTTTATTTTCTCTATTTTTTTGTTCTCTGTCACTTTTCTTCAATGTTTATTTTAATTGTACTTTTTTTAGCACTTAGCATATCTCACCTATTTGTCACCATACTTACGGTGCTGTCATTACCGCCCTTCCCCAAATCTGTTTTCCATAGCACTATCAGAGGAGTCCCCATGTGAAAACTTTCTACCATTTTTGTTTAAGTGTTGTCAGTAGTTTAACAAACTCTACAAATTAAAATTCCGGCCCTGTAATGTGACATACCAGGCTACCAGGATCTCTATGAAAGCATTGTGTAGGTGAAATATGTACCCCATCATATTAAGCTCTATGATCCCCTAAACATTCACAGGTGAATGAATACTCAAAGGTCTCCAAGTTCTGGACTAGTTATAAAATTTTGTGGATGACAACCTAAAACCACATATTGACTAGAAAACAGTGTCACTATCTGTGTGCTAAAGGATATATATAAGTAATAAATCAATGATAGGGTTGGTAGAATTATTCTGAAAATATAATTCTTGAATTGACACTTTCGGTTTAAGAGATCAGAGAAGGCTTTTGGAGAAGTGATAGTCGTAATCCAAAAGATATAAGAACTAGCCAGGAAGAGTTGAGAAACAGTGTTATGATGGAGCAAGTTCTAGGGGAAAACATCATATTTTCAAGTAAACAACAATTTAATATTTATGTATGTGCACACGTTGCATCTATACTTGCCTCCATAAACTTCTTAGCTTATAATAAATCATATTAATGTTTGCATAATTATAGATTAAATATTCAAAATTTCAAGTATTGTTTAGAGAAAGGATATACAGATATTAGCTTAATTTTATAAATTAGAATAACATTATTGAGCTTTCCTATACTGTTTATGTTATGAAATATATTTCTAAATAAAATCCCATGATAACATAACATATTTTAAAATACTTGAATATTAAAATGAAAATTTAAAGACATCATATTTTAAGCCTGGTAATAAAATTTAAGGATATATCAGGCCTGCCTGGGTGGCTCAGTCAGTTGTAGCGTCATCCCATACACCAATAGGTTGTGTGTTCGATTCCCAGTCAGACACTTTCCTAGGTTGAGGTTTAATCCCTGGTCGGGAGCATATTGGAAAAAACTAATACTCTCATACTTCAATGTTTCATTTCTCTCTCTCACTTCCTATATCCTTGGGTGAGGTTTTAAAGAAAATAATATATCAAAACTAAAAATATTTTCAAAACTTAATTGCAGTTGTTCTGTAGCAAAATCATCAGTAAATATTTAGTAGGAAGAATAGCATCTTAGAGGAAAGGACTGTAAAATATAAAGATATTTGGTGGTGGGAAGATATGTTCTAAAATTGAAAATGAAGAAAAATAAAAAATGTTCTCCTTAGTTAACTTTCCTTTTGTAGGAACACAAGATCCGATGAAGATGGTAAAATCATAGAGAAATATAAAAGGAGAAGAATAAAAGAAAAGAGGTTTGGAAATCAACTAATTTACTTTTCAAATGGAAACTAATTTGTTTTATTTAAAGTTCCCAGGCACCTTTCTTCTACTAGTTTCTGTTTATCCAGCTCACTAAGTTTTTGAAGGATTAATCTTTGCTGTCTAAGGAAAGAGAATGAGATTATTTGGTGAATTGTGGGAGAGCTGAAGCCCTCAGGACATAGCTTAATCCAGCAAGAGGCAACTCAGAGCTAAGGTTGTCATGATATTCTTAATAACAAAAAAAATAATAACAACTCTCACTTATTTTTGGTGCACTATAAACATAGAATAAGACATGTTATTTATCTAGTTGTATGGATATACAGATTTTTTTCAATATAATTTGCTCTATTGGTTCATTTTGGATTTAGAAACCCAATGCAAAATTCTCAAAGAAAATACATCAGAATAAGATATCATTATAGTTCTGCCTCATTTGTAGGGGAAAAAATCACAAAATTATGTTTTCCCCATAAGGGGCATGTTTGGGTAATTAAGGCCTCGCTATATATAAGTGCCATATAAAATGCAATTTTAAAAGGAATTATTCCTACATATTATAACTGACATGCCTTTTGGATAAATCATAGTGAACAAGTTTAAAATATATTGAATTATTAGAAATTAAGATCTCCCTACATAGAGTTCAAACCCATTTACACCTAGTTAATTTTTTTTCGTGTTTCAGGCAACAAAAATGTTTAAGATCTCTCTCTCTCTCTCTCTCTCTCTCTCTCTCACACACACACACACACACACACACACACACACACACAGAGGAATAACTATACATTCTCTCTCTCTCTCTCTCTCTCTCTCTCTCTCTCACACACACACACACACACACACACACACACACACACACACACACACACAGGAATAACTATACATTAGCCACATTGGGAATTGAGCCTGCAACAC
>NW_005871455.1:406175-408088 GCF_000147115.1 Myotis lucifugus | reverse complement strand
GGGAGGGCAGTTGGGAGGACCAGGCCTGCAGCGAAGGGTAGTTGGGGGCAATCGGCTTGCCAGAGGAGCAGTTAAGCGTCGAACAGGCTGGCAGGGGATTGGTTAGGGGTGGGTCAGGCTGGCAGGAAGAAGTGTTAGGGGCAATCAGGCAGGCAGGCAGGTGAGCAGTTGGGAGCCAGCAGTCCAGGATTGTCAGAGGGATGCCCAACTGCCCTAAATCGGCAGTCTGACATCCCCCAAGGAGTCCCAGATTGGAGAGGGTGCAGGCTGGGCGGAGGGACACACACCCCCAAGTACACAAATTTCATGCACTGGGCCAATAGTTAAAATATAAGAGGATTTAAGTAGGCATTTTTCCAAAGAAGATATATTGATGGCAACAGGCACATTAAAAAATGTTCAGAGTCACTAATTACCCGGGAAATGCAAATCAAAACCACAATGACATATCATTTCAGATATTAGAATAACTATTATAAAAACAACAACAAAACAAATTTTGGTGAGAAAAGGAAACTTCACACTGTTGGTGAGATTGAAATTCGTGTATCCACTATGGAAGCAATATGGAGATTCCTCACAAAATTAAAAATAGGCCCACTATCTGATTCACCTATTCTACTTCTGAGTATTTATTCAAAGAAAACAAAAACACTAATTTTAAAAGATTTATGCAACCCTTGTTTTTTGCAACATTATATGCAATAGCAAAGACTGGAAATAAACTATGAGTCCATCAGTAAATAAATGGATAAGAGGATATATAATGGAATACTACTCAGCCATAATAAAAAGAAAATCTTGCCATTTGCAACAACATGGATGGGCCTTTAGGGTATTATGCTAAGTGAAATAAGTCAGAGAAAGACAAATACCATATGATTTCACTAATATATAGAACCTAAAGAACAAAACAAACAAATAAGTCAAAACAAAACTTAGAAATACAGAGAAGAGATAGTTGATAATCAGAGGGGAAGAGAATTGGGGGAAGGGTGAAGTAGGTCAATTGTATAATGACAGATAGTAACTAGACTTATTACAGCGATCACTTTGTAGTGTATGCAAATATTGAATTATTATGTTGCACACCTAAACTAATATAATACTGTATACCAATTTTACCTCAAAAATTAATGTATACTGTTTCCACATGCAATTGCAGAAAACAAAATAAAATAAGGGCACCTAGTATATCAAAATGTAAAAATATATATTTAATTGTTATTTATAAATTAAGAAAATACAAACTCAAAATTATAAATGTACATAATTTAGACCTACATGCTAAAACACCTACTGGACAGTAGTTATGATTTAATTGACCATTTTTATGGCCTTTTACATGAATATTTAGTTCCCCATTGAAAAGTGTTAGTAGAGGCTGAAGTAGGTCATCAATTATTTAACAGGAATTTGCCTTGTTTATGTTTGTATATAGACTGTAAGGCTAATAAAGACAATCTGAGTTATTTTGTCCTGTGATGCCTTGCATATTATTTTGCTCATATGCCCTGACTAGAATTGAGAAACACCTTCTTAGTAAATATATTAGTTTCAGGCAAGAAACCAGAACATTTTTATGTAGGCATGTCACATCATAACTAAAAGTCAGACAGCAAGTGGATGCATATAAATAATAAAAATATGTATTCCAGCAAAAAAGATAAAGAAAATAATCTATTGTTTTTTGAAATTTTGTTCCACATTAAAAGAGATTTATTTTTAAAATTACAAGCAAATCTAGCTAATATATTTTTAGATTTTGATTTCTGGACCCTTTGTGGATAAATTAAATGGTGTCTAATCATAATTGTATCTTTCCTGAGGGTCTTGGGGACATCTCTGTCATTAACATGTTGCATAAAATACAGACAATATTAATTCAACAAGCACACTTGAGCTATGCGTGA
>NW_005871455.1:402269-405622 GCF_000147115.1 Myotis lucifugus | reverse complement strand
TCCTAGAAAGCACCTAGTTTTTCAATAAAAGATACCAAATAATCTTTTTGAATGATACCAAAGTATTTTGCATTTTTATGAAAAAATTTTTTATTAAAATTTACCATATTTTTATAGAATTATCTTATACTAAGCAACATCTTTCTCTCCCAAGTCTTTTCTCTCTGGACTTAATAATTTAAGTTTTTTATCTATTTCTCATAGATCTGGATTTGTTCTTTATATCATTGTGTAATATTATTCTGATATATTTTAGTGTTTTCTTAAACTACCAGTTCATATTAACAAATAAAATTCTGATGAAGACAACTTTATGATTAAGCTTTTAATTACAAACACAAAAATGCCTTTCTCTTGAATAATTTTTAGTTGCAAATGCTACTGCAATAACTGGAATTGCTGTCCATGAAAGAGAGAGTAGATGTTTGAATGGAATACGAACCAAAGCAGGTGTCTCAGATTTGGCTCAGAATCAAGTAAGACGTTCATTGGTAAATACATCTGCAGAATGTGTTAACCTTTTCTTTTCTTTTTTTTTTTAATCCTCACTTGAGGATAGTTTTCCACTTATTTTGAGAAAGAACCTTTATATCACTTACAATAATGACCTTATTTAATAGAGGAAAAACCAAGGCCAGGATAACAAATTTGACTTACCTCAAGTTTCCTATATTTCAGTTTAATATTCACTATACCAATCCAAATATAAAGATCTCAGTTGAATAACAGAAGCTTCTAATAGTCATGTATAAAAAGAATATTCAGAAGCTATATTGTTTGTCAAGTTTAAAATAACTTAGCACCTGACTGGTTTGGCTCAGTGGATAGAGCGTCGGCCTGCGGACTGAAGGGTCCCAGATTCGATTCCAGTCAAGGGCATGTACCTTGGTTGAGGGCACATCCCCAGTGGGAGGTGTGCAGGAGGCAGCTGATCGATGTTTCTCTCTCATCGATGTTTCTAACTCTCTATCCCTCTCCCTTCCTCTCTGTAAAAAACCAATAAAATATGTTTAAAAAAATAAAAAGAAATAAAATAACTTAGCTTTCATAGAATACTTATCTGTCTCATTGAGCCCTTAAAATATTTATTTTGAGTCAATAATTGAAATATGTAAGCTAAGGTGTGAAGTGAATCATGACATAAATTTTATAGATAAAGTAAAAATCATATTACAAGTTAATGGAGAAGTCCATACTTTTAGGTATATTTTTATAGATTAAATAAATCCTTATTGGATTAAATATATAAAGTATCTAAAATGCAAAAATATCACTTGATGTCATGGATTTCCATGATTTCATTATTTCTATTATATCCTATGATTCAACATTGAACTTTACTGTAGAACTTTTTACTTGAGCATATTTGGATAACAGTTTTGAAAACTTAAAAGAAAAGGATAATTTTTGCAGAAAAAAGTCAACAGACACACAACTATGGGAATAATACAAATACAGTAATTATTTTGTTTACTTACTTTCTGTCTCTTTAGAATCTAAAATCAATTTAAGGTAAAAATTTTTGACAAGTCAGTTCACAATTTTATTCCTAATCTTAGAAAATTACCTAGCATGTTCAGGTGACCAATAAAATTTTGTTGAATTAGAAAATGGATTTTTAAATGATTAGAGCAATCCATTTGATGTGTCTCTACCTGCCTTTCTTTATTCCTATATAACAATGTTTTAAAATATCAAATAATATTGAAAATATGAGAGATTATAAAACATATTTGAGCTTCTTAAAATAAAATCAATGTGTGAATTTCAGATATTATAAATGACATGTGACACACTCTGCCAAGTAAATTTGTTTAGATTAATTTCAAATTGAGGCAACCTGATGAAGTGCAAAAACTGTGTCAATGAGACTTCAACCTATTTTTGTCAAACAAAATAGTAAATAGCTTTTCTGCCAGTGTTTCTTCGGTAAATGTGGTGAACATAACACACTAACCAATCTGTTCAAAATGACAAGGACCAGTGGGACAAGTAGTGCAATGATTTTCACTTGCCCAAATAAACCATTATGCTTGAAAAGAGCAATAGTTGTCTGACTAAGCAGATTTCACAGAAGAAAGCCAACTACAAAGGAAATTGTTCTGTGATTTACTGGCCATTAATAAATATGTATGTTTTGAACTGGAAGAATCAGGAGTGAAAAGGCCAAGTAATCCTGCTCTAAGTTTCATCTTTTTTTTCCTTTATTGATTAAGGTGTTACATATGTGTTCTTATTCCCCCATTGCCCCCCCCCCCACACCACTACTCATGCCCTCACCCCCCTGGTGTCTGTGTCCATTGGTTAGGCTTATATGCATGCATACAAGTCCTCTGGTTGATCTCTCCCCCTTATCCCCGCCCTCCCCTACCTTCCCTCTGAGGTTTGACGGTCCGATAGCTGCTTCTCTGTCTCTGAATCTGTTTTTGTTCATCAGTTTATGTTGTTCATTATATTCCACAAATGAGTGAGATCATGTGATATTTATCTTTCTCTGACTGGCTCATTTCGCTTAGCATAATGCTCTCTAGTTCCATCCATGCTGTTGCAAATGGCAAGAATTCCTTCTTTATTACAGTAGCATAGTATTCCATTGTGTAGATCTACCACAGTTTTTTAACCTACTCATCTGCTGATGGTCACTTAGGCTGTTTCCAAATCTTAGCTATGGTGAATTGTGCTGCTATGAACATAGGGGTGCATATATCCTTTCTGATTGGTGTTTCTAGTTTCTTGGGATATATTCCTAGAAGTGGGATCACTGGGTCAAATGGGAGTTCCATTTTTAGTTTTTTGAGGAAACTCCATACTGTTCTCCGCAGTGGCTGCACCAGTCTGCATCCCCACCTGTAGTGCACGAGGGTTCCTTTTTCTCTGAATCCTTTTTTTTAAAAAAAAAAAGATAATAAAACTGTGAGGTTGTGTTTAAAAAGTACAGTATAGCCTAGCTGGCATGGCTCAGTGGTTGAGCAATGACCTATGAACCAGTAGGTCACGTTTCGATTCCCGGTCAGGGCACATGCCTATATGCCTGGTTGCAAGTATGACTCCCAATGTGGGATAGTCAGGAAGCAGCCAATCAATGATTCTCTCTAATCGTTGATGTTTTTATCTCTCTCTTCCTTTCCCTTCCTCTCTGAAATAAATAAAAAATATATTTTAAAAAATAATAAAAAGTAAAGTATACAGAGTTTATTCAATAACTATTAGGAGGCATCTTTTCTTTTAAAAGAAAAAAATATTCTCAGAAAGTACAACACACTAGTATCCCATATTGATAAAAAAAAATCAGATTGATTTAATTACATAGTAGCCAAAAGAGTTTGGTATAGATGATATTTTTATGTGTTTTC
>NW_005871455.1:400774-402169 GCF_000147115.1 Myotis lucifugus | reverse complement strand
CTTAGGAACAAAGCAATAAATGACAAAGTTGCTATTAAGCAAAGCCGGATCTTTATGGGTCTCATAAGCTTTTTTAAAAAGTCAGTGGCGTGCCTACTAGCACCTCCGGAATGATTAATAAAATGTAATTTCTATCCACAGACTTCATTACATTTTGTTGGATACCTGCTTTCATTCCTACAATAGAATCTGAAGTGAAATAATACTACAATAACAGATAAAGAAAAAAATCAATTGTGAGTAATCTGAAAAACTCATAGCCTTCAAATATCTTCCTCCTTCCTTATCCTTCCCTTTGAAAGTTCTGTTGCAGTACGTAATATTTGGAATGGATATGAAATGCACACATTGACAGGATCTAGCAATCTCTTTTCATCAAAAGATACCACAAATATTTGTCTGGAAAAATAAAAACAAATTATTTTTGATATGATTATGTTTTTTTATTAAATGATTAACTTTTTTTCAGATGAGGCAGGCCAAATGCAGGTATAGCTTTCCTTCAATGGAAATCAGATTAAAGCTTTATTTCCAGGTATGTGTTCACACTTTATAAAAAAGTTTAACAATAGGTATACATGTAGCTTTATTAAATAAGGAAGAGAATTTAGTTCCATGCTGCTGAGTTCTTGTAAAGGAAAATGCATCTTAGGCTACACGCTTTCATTTTTCACACAGAAATACCAAAAGGGTTAATGAGACATTTGGGTTAAATATGCAATTTAAAAATCATTAACATTTTAGTCTATTTATGTCCTGATTTATGTCCCCCCCCCCCCCGATTCTCTCTCTCTAACAATGTATAGCATTTTTTTAATCTAAATAAACCTGTTATTTAGAATAGTTTTAGATTTATGAAAAAGTTGTAAAGATAGTACAGAGAGTTCCCATTCCCATACCCATATACGGTTTTCTGGATAATTAGAATTTATATTTATCACAGTTGAACCAATATTGAAACATTATTATTAACTTAAGTCCATAGCTTATTTAGCTATTCTTAGTTTTTACCTAATTTACTTTTCATGGCCCAGGATCTCATCCAGGATATGATATTAGATTTAGTTACCATGTTTCCTTATGCTCTCCTGGCTATGAGCTTCTCACACGTTCCTTATTTTTGATTACCTTGATAGTTTTGCAGAGTACTGGTTAGGTGTTTTATAAAATGTCCCTCTATCGGTACTTGTCTGCTATTTTTCTCATGATTAGATTGGAGTTATATATTGTGGGGAGGGAGATCCCAGAGGTAAAGTACATTTTCATTTAATCATCTCAGGAGAACATATTTACTTTATACTCTGAGTTATACTTTGAGTTATTTTGTAACTCAATTTATCCCACCTTTGACCCTGGGGAGCCCCTTCTGTGGATCTCTGTATCGCTTTGATATGT
>NW_005871455.1:396642-400674 GCF_000147115.1 Myotis lucifugus | reverse complement strand
AGCTCTAATAATTAGGATGGTATCTTTATAAGACTAGAAAGAGATACCAGAAAGGCTCTGTCTCCACATGCAAACAGAGACAAGTTGGTTATCTATAAGCTAGGAAGAGAGGTCTCACCAGAAACCAACACTGATGGCATCTTGATCTTCAACTCCCATCCAGACTGTGAGAAAATAAATTTCTGTTGTTTAAGACAGTCGAGTATTTAGTTATGGCAGTGCTAGAAGACTGATATCACCCCATCACTGTGAATCTTTTAATTTTGTTAAACACTTCCTTACTTTCTGGCACTAAAAGTTACTATGGAGTCATCTTGTATATCCCTACTCTAATCATAGCAGCAGACATTTCACCAAGAAGCTCTGGTTCTTTTCGTTGGAAAATAATATCAGAACCTGTATTTAAGTTTAATATCACTCATGACCAGGAAAAAGTAGACACATAAAGGATAGTTCCAAAATAATGCATTGATAATAAAATGATTTTTGGAACTAAGCTATACTTAACTTTAACTGTAGTAATTAATATAAATGAGTAATAGATAATTAAGAGGAATAGACATACATCCTATCTAATAATAGACAAACATGGTAATTAACCATACCTTCGCTACCATCGCCATTGGCTGATCAGTGTGATATGCAAATTAATCGCCAACAAAGATGGCGGCTAATTTGCATACTGCAGGCAGGGCGGGACACCGGGAGCCGCCATCCAGGCCCCTGTGTGCGACCTCAGGAGCTGCCGGAAAGCCAGGCCGCAGGCAAGGCGACCCCCCGGGACCCAGGAGCCGCCTTGCCTGCGGCCCATGATCGTGATCGTGATTGGAAAGCCGGGCCGCAGGCAAGGCGGCCCCCGGGGACCCAGGAGCCCGTCGACAAGGTCTGCAGGCGAAGCAGCGATCAAGCTATGAGGAGGAGGGGGGGGGGGCGGAAGGAGCTACAGGAGCAGCTCTGGCCAGAGACTGAAGACTTCGGCCGGATTGAGGAGCAAACACTGAAGGCTCCAGCTGCAGTGAAGACTGTGTCCAGAGCGAAGATGAAAGGCGGTGGCCAGAGTGAAGGTCTGGGTCCCGGGTGCCAGAGGAAAACTGGTGCTGGCAGCCAGGGGAAAGAAGGCCTATTGCACGAATCTTCGTGCAACAGGCCTCTAGTATTTATATAATTCTGAATTATAGTTGCTCTAAAGAATTACTTTCTTTATTTAAGCTAATTTAAATTACCCTCAATGAAGTCTTCAGCAAACTATTACTTAGAATTTCATTATTTCCCTTTTTTTTTTAAGAGGGATGGTCAGAGATATTGCCAGAAAGAGATACCATGATTAACTCAGCAAAATAACCTCTCAAGTTTCCTAAAATATTAAGTATTTCCTCAATATTAAAGGCCAGGGCTTTTTAAAATGTTTCTCTAAGGTTTAAATATTTTTAACATAAGTTAATTAAGGTTTAGCATACCAACCGGGAAAATGACAAGTACACTATTTTAGTACACTAATCACAGCGAATGCACTTCCCCATATGCAAATATTTGGGCAACAATATCTTTGTACAAAACATAGGTAATTTCCCGCCTCTCCTGAATCTTGCCTCATGTTTTTTCTGAGCCAATACCTACTCTCTCCCCATAAAGAAGATTCTGACATCTGTCACTATTGATACATTTTACTCATTCTTTTATGCCATGTAAATGAATCATACATATGTATTCTTTTGTGTCTGGCTTCTATTAGGCAACATAACGTATGTGAGATTCATCCATGTAGTTGGGCTTGTCAGGTCTTTATTTTTCATAGCCATGTAGTTCTATAGTATCCATTGTATAGATTAAGTACAAGTTTATTTTAAATCTATTCTCCTTTTAATAGACACTTTGCTTCCAGATTTTGATCTTTCACTAATAATACAACTACAACCAATCTTTTATCTGGATTTTGCTGGACAGAGACACTGTGAAGAATGTGAAAGCCTGAGATTTTTACCCTTCTACAAGCTAACAAGTTAGCCTGCCAGTTTTATGGGTCAGAAATAAAGATCAGTTTATAACTCACAACAAACACCAGTAGCCATACTACTAGCATTTTTGCGCTGGTTCCCTGAGACCCAATTCCTACAGAGTAACATGAAGAGGGCCAGTTGACACCCATGTATGCAGTGGATTGTGTTACAGGAGAGGAGCGCTAAGCTAAGGGAACTGAAATCTTTTATAATGGACAATAGCCAGCAGGCACTTTGCTTCAGAAGAAAATTTTTTTATTTTTATTATACTGGACAGTAAGAATGCCTGCCTTGCTTTAGAAGAATACATTTTCGCTATTTTGCAATATCATTCGCAATACAAAAACCCTATAAAATAGCCTAGGACAGAGTACTCAGTGCCTCCATTTGAAAGATAGAGAAATATGCAAGAGACCCTGGGAGAATTGCTTTCCTCAAGTATATCCAACCCTTGTTTCTACGTCATCTTGGCTATGAGTAAATTTTCTGGTGATTAATCTGACCCACAGAGAATGGGGCCAAATTCAGCATTTAATTAAGGCTACTATCTACTGGATGAGCAGGAGGATGTGACCAGTAGGCACTATTGACTTCAACCAGGCCACCCGGAGTCTAGGACACAACCACCAGATCAATTCCCCTAAATCCGTGGCCGGCAAACTGCGGCTCGCAAGCCACATGCGGCTCTTTGGCCCCTTGAGTGTGGCTCTTCCTAAGCCTTAGGAGTACCCTAATTAAGTTAATAACAATGTACCTACCTATATAGTTTAAGTTTAAAAAATTTGGCTCTCAAGAGAAATTTCAATCATTGTACTGTTGATATTCGGCTCTGTTGACTAATGAGTTTCTATACGAGTTTCTAGATTCTAGATGAGTCTCAACTGGGCTGACTGGGCACTTCAAGTCTCTGCCACGTATCTGTTCCATGCCAGTAGGCTACCTCAGGAATGTCCTCATGGAGATGACAGAAACACAAGAAAGAGCAAGGCCTCTCGAGTTGTAGACTTAGAAGCACCATACTTGCACTTCTGCTTCATTCTATTACCCAAAGCCAGGCACATGGTCAAGTCCAGAGACAGAGGCAGAGGACACTTCAAAGTTAAATGCCCAAGGGGGTGGATGCAGAGAGGGTAAAAGATCATTCAACCCATCAGCAAGACCTATCAATTCTACCTTAGAAATACTTTCCACACCTGTCCAATACTCCTTCTATCTTATTGCTACCACCACTTCAGTTCACCATGATCTCTCTTACCTATCACCACCTGACTGCTCTGTCCAAATCTTTCCTGTCCATTCCTTCTCAGACCATTCTCAATGCAGCAACGAGAATAAACTTAAAAAGAAAACCTGCTCTGACCACTCATTTAATCAAGTCTGCCAAATGGTTTCCTATTGTTCTCAGGATAAAGGTGAAAAGCCTGACTAAGGCCTGAATTGTTTTCAATTTTCAATTGAGGGGTTATTTTAAAGCAAATGGATGAACCTGGTGAAAGGGAGAAAGAGAGTGAAGAGGCAGTGTGGGAAAGAAAGGCTTTGTAATGACTTCCATGTGAGGACAGCCTGGGACCCCTTTCTCCAACCTCATCTCCTTCCATCCTTTCTTTCACTTTGTGGTTGGAACACATAATAATTCTCCAACTTGTACACTATTTCAAGCCTCTGGGGTCTTATTTGGACTGCTCTGTGTCCAAGTAGAGTTCTTTACCTCTCCTTTTGGTACAGATTCAAAACCCTCTGCCTTTCTCCTTTCCTTCTGCTAGGGAAAAAGACGAGAGGAGAAGAGACCTGCTGGGGTTGGACCCCAACATTTTACTGAAATCGAGGCATTTTCACAATGATTTTCTTGTTTTAATACTTTTAAATTATTCAATTTCACACATTTTAAAGGGGCACCACAAGGGTTTACTTAACCATCTAATTATTTTCTTTAGCTTAAAGTTCTAGAAGAATGTTCTAATTTTCTAAACGGCTTACTCAAACCCTCTTAAAGTACAATATGTCAGTACAGAATTGTGTTATGAGCTAATAATTA
>NW_005871455.1:394924-396542 GCF_000147115.1 Myotis lucifugus | reverse complement strand
GAATACAATGACATGGGGGGACTGAGAAATCTCTAGGAGGAGACCTAGCCAGTTAAGAGTGAGTCATTAACCATCACATTGGCTCATTTTTAAGATTAAATTTGATAAGTAAACTACTTAAAACAGTTTCTGGAACACAGTAAAAGCTCAAAAGAGATTTGTTCATATTAGTATTACGATTTGTCAAACTCTGAAGCTTATAAAAATGGAGGTTTTGTTGGGTGCATATTAGAATAGTGTTAAGAAGGGAAAACTATTTGATATTTTCACTTGGTTTCCAGAGATAGTATTTAAAAAGCCAAAAACAACAACAACAACAACAACAAAACATCTATCTTCGCTTAGAAAGTGGGAAGGGAAAAATGCAATTTTGGGTCCCAAGTGTACCACTCTGGTATATATAAGTACAGCATATATTCTTTAGCACAAATCTGTTGCTGGGGTTCCCACTTTTTAATATGATGTTCTCATGCATCTTGAGTCACTTCCTACAGGTCTCTTTTAATGTTTGTAGATGAAGCACTCTCAGTAAGTCATTTCCTGGATCCCTTACTACTCTTCTTGGAGAAATGACTCAACATTTATTTCAGAGAGCATTACTAAAACCTCCAGTGACATTGAATATGACCAGACAGCTTCTAGTAAAGGTTTTCTCTTAACTCCAGTAATCAGAATTCACACACATAAACCCTAAATTACTAGAGCTAGCAGAACTAATATCGCAATTTAAAAATTAAATATAAAATATCACATTTTTAGAAAGTCATAACTTGATTTTATTAATTTAATATCCATATTTTAAAAAGCCTTCTTCCCCCCCCCCCATAAAGTCTAAAACCCCAAAGATACACAGAGCTGAATTGTCTAGGAATGCCATGGGAAAAATATGTATTATATGCATGGATCAGCAATTAAAATTATGAATTTGATCCAATGGGTTTGATCTCAGGGATAAATGAAAACCAATGCTTACATTTTACCATAAGTTTACTTCTCATAAGTAGTTTTAAACTCTTATTCTATGAAAATAAACAACTATTTTTAAAACAGAAAAATGCGAGATTAAATAGGATAGCTCCAATTATGGAAATGAGCCAATTAAATCTCCTGTCTTACTAGGACCCAATCATGTTTGTTATCTAAAACTAATTTTATTAATGAGACTGTTAAAATAATTGAAATGATCGCAATATATTCTTTGATGATTTAATTGAATTATTTTATTTTATGGTTTAATGAACTGTTCAGCAATGAACTATAAAATAATATCACTCTGTACTACAAAAAGAAAACCTCCAAATCAGTGACAAAACATCTGTATGTAATAAAATGCTTCAACCCAATCTGCTTTGCATGCTTCCTACATTTGATTTTATCATTAAAATCTCAAAAGCCTTTTCCATATTCAAATGCATGAATGATTAACCATAAAGAACAGGAAGGTTTTTGTTTATTAGGTTAAATTTTAGATATAGAAAAAAAAGTTTCATGGAAAGGAATTATCTGTAAAAGTTATATCTTGCTAATTTTCTTAAAATTGTATTTGGAGATTTACAAAAATGAATTTGCTTAAAAATATTGCCTTTTTATGGAGTTAAATAAGGTTTTCTCAATCACT
>NW_005871455.1:392702-394539 GCF_000147115.1 Myotis lucifugus | reverse complement strand
CCATGATGTTGCAGGCTGCTGTGCTTTGGTGGGCTTAATAACTACCCTCTGGTATTCATGCATCTTACTTTGTAGAAGCGTGCTTTCTTATTCCACAAGTTCTGTCATTGTGTGCCATCAATGCAGGGTTGACAGTTTTGGTGGCCATTCTGTTGCGAAACTGGCAATTATTCAGGCTTCAGCTTTACCTGATGAAGGGGGCCTTGAGAAGAAGTGATAATTTCCTCTAAAATGAAGGTGATGCTTTTGTTCAAGCTACAACTTTTTCTGGATCAAGGGAGAGTGAATGGAAAGTACTTCAAAGGTGTTTTGGATTCTAGGGTGCTTAGAGTTTCCTAAAACCTCTCAAAAGTTTTATTTGAGAGATAGACATCATGCTCTAGTGATAATTATCCCTCTTGTTTGACAACTAGCTTTCTTGGTAGATCAAAATTTCCATGCCTTGTTCTTTCTTCAGCTTGACTCCTTACAAGAGAAATTTTAGTCCTCTTACAAAAATAATTATAATAGAAACACATCACTGGAGTTCCCAGAAATGCATTCAGGAAATACTCATGTTGAATGGCCTCGAAAATGCTGTCTAGAAAGCCCTACATGACGTGGCCCCTGTTTACATGTCCGATTCACTTTATATAACTCCCCTTACATTCTATGGTTCAGAAATCCTATACAACATATAGTTCATAATTTTACTATACTTTCTCATTCTCATTTCTTAACAAATATAGTATCTTATTACTATATCTTCCTACCAGTTTGTCTACATGGAAAAATTCTGATTCATTCAACGAATTCAATAGCTGTCTTTTCTGCTAAGTTGTCTCTGAATTCCCTAGCACTCTTAAGCGATATTTCTTTTACATTCTATAATTGATACATGACTTAATTTTCAAATTTTTATTGTTTTTAGTAGATTTTTTAAAAATGTGTCACTTTTTAAAATTTTAATTTTTTTAAGTTGGAGGAAGAGATTGAGTTTTTATATTTTCATCCTTAGCCTGAGCAAATTATGTGAACTTTTGTACATGCCAAACAGTACTTTGTTGAATTAAGAAATGGATATATAAAAGTAGAAACTTGCCAACGTATTTTACCTCAAAAAGAAGTGTCATTATCTTTCACAGGCATCGGTCCCTGCAGCCAATCTTAACAACAGATTCATTATTGTTGAGTTTTGTTGTGTGCATGTTATTTTATCCCTATTGTCATCATGGCAATGCATCCCACCTACCAATACATCCCCGGTGGATGTATTATTATATATATTCTTTTTAAAAAAACTTTTATTTTATTGCTTAAAGTATTACAAAGAGTATTACATATGTCTCCTTTTCCCCCCCTTGACCTTCCCCCGGCCTCCCCTACCCCCAGTGTCTTGTGTCCATTGGTTATGCTTATATGCATGCATACAAGTCCTTTGGTTGATCTCTTACCCCCCACCCTCAACCCTCCCTGGTCTTTCCACTGTAGTTTAACAGTCTGTTCGATGCTGCTCTGCCTCTGTATCTATTTTGTTCATCAGTTTATAAGGGTCTTTATTATCCATGAGTGAGTGAGATCATGTGGTATTTTTCTTTCATTGACTGGCTTATTTCACTTAGCATAATGCTCTCCAGTTCCATTCATGATGTTGCAAATGGTAAGAGTTCCTTATTTTTTACAGCAGCATAGTATTCCATCCTGTAGATGTACCACAGTTTTCTAATCCATTCACCTGCTGATGGGCACTTAGGCTGTTTCCAGATCTTAGCTATTGTAAATTGTGCTGCTATGAACATAGGGATACATATATCCTTTCTGATTGGTGTTTCTGGTTTCTTGGGATATATTCCTAGAA